>NC_089490.1:289495102-289798132 GCF_036850765.1 Saccopteryx bilineata
TTGAACCCAGGAAATCTGCATGCTGGGCCAATGCTCTTTCACTGAGTCGACCAGCCAGGGCCATTTATTTTCTAAATAAAACTAAATGTTGATAAATTTCTAGTAATATAATCTTTCATATAAACATTTTGAAAGATTCTGGTTTTTATATTTTCACATTTAAGCATCTGGGGAAAAATAAAATAGATTTTTAAAAATTTACAAAACTGCCATCCCTGCCCATTGGTCATGTAAAGGTGCTCATACTGCCTAAGTAGCTATTTCAACTGTGTTAGAATGTAGAACTATGTGAGCAGAAATTTTAAAATCAATGTTGGTCAATAATACTCGATCTAATTATAATCATGAGGTTACACAAATAGCAGTTGCCTGAATAAATTAGAATCAGAATTTTTAAGTTTTACTCAGGAAAGATAAAAAATGAGTGATTGCATTGTACTATAATTTTTTAAAGAAGTTGTGAGTTCGCTAGTCTATTATTTATATACAAAATAACTCTATTAAACGAAATATTGAATCTTAAAAATGGGACAAAATCATAATCAACTGCACATGGAAGACATGAAACAAACACAAAATGTCTTAGTCAATGGATAGGTTAAGAAGTAAAAGTCAGTGTTTATAAGAGAAAGAACAATGTGGACCTGCAGGGCGAATCTATGGCTATTTAAGTCTCTACCCTTTTTACTTTCTTCTCTTTATCTACTTTTTGCAAGGATCAGAATCAAGGCAAAGAAAGGATAACAATATTATAATACAGACCTAATAAGGCATGAAGATAGGAAGAACTATGTATAAAGACTCTTTGAGTGTGGCTCTTTAGACACATGTCTTGTTACAGAGATAAGAAAGACCAACTTTCTTTCATTTTCTAATTCCAGGGAAGTTTGTGGTTGAATGTGAAAACATGCTTTGCCTTAGGAGGAAATTATTGTACTTAGCATTAAGAACATGGTTTTCCTAAATGGCAAACACTATAGAAATTTGGGAACTGGTTCTCGAGCTAGGTAAGAAAGAGGACAAATAAATTCAATAATACTGTTTTATTCTCCCTCTAAGCTTACTTTGGCCTGGAAAAAGGGATTTCTTGGCCTAGTTTATCAATATATTGCATTTGGGGAGAATCCTCAATTCTTCACCTGAACTATTAGTTCAGGCACTATTAGTTCTGTATCCTATTTTTGTGGTACTTGTGTTTTCCTTAGAGACTTTTTTAAAAGTTAAGTGACAAGTGGGGAAGGCAGAGACAGACTCCACATGTACTGCAACTAGGATCTACCTGGCAAGCCACCTACTGGGCTATGCTCTGCCCATCTGGGGCTGCTGCTCCATAGATTAGCAACTAAGCTATTTTTAGTACCTAAGGTGAGGCCATAGAGCCATCTTCCGGGTCTATGACCAACTTCCTTAAACCACTTGAGCCATGGAGCTGGGAGGAGAAGAGAAAGAGAGAGAAAGAGAGAGAAAGGGGAGGGTGGAGAAGCAGATGGTTGCTTCTATTGTGTACCCTGACCAGGAATCAAACCCGGGATTTCCGCAAGCCAGGTTGACACTCTGCCGCTGAGCCCACTGGTTAGGGCCCCTTAGAGACTTTTGAGGTGATATAAAACTAGTTAAAAACCAAATTCAAAGAGTGTTAATGACATTTTACAATACCACCAATGCTATGATTTCTTTCATTTCCCAGAAGTTATCAAATAGATGGTTAATGAAATTTTACAATGCATTGTAAAAGTACATATATTTAATAGAGGATGATATATATGATAAAATATCTAATGAAAACTTTGTGAAAATCATAACTATGGATTTATTAGTAATAAATAAAAGTATTGTTATGGGAATCTATAGTTGATTGAATAACTGAATCCTAAACTGCTAATAGATTGATGTTAATTTGCAAAAAACCTTTAAACACATGATAACAGAGCCTTTCTTATTCCATATTTATACTAGTTCCTAAAACAGAGTTGGCATGATGAGTGGATATTTGAAGGTGAAACTTATTTAGAATATATTGTAGTAAGTATATTAATGTAGATGACAGAATTAGGATGAGAAAGGGTATTGATGAGTTAGATGGACCAAAGCAAATTATTGATAAATGAAATGTAATGAGACTAGATGTAAAGTATCAGGCATAGCTCCAAAGAAACAACTGCAGAAATGTGAAATGAAGAAAATGTCTTTACATCAGCATTTGTATAAAAGATATATGAGCTCTAGGTGACTGCATCATTTATGATTCTATTGTATGGCATGAAAAATGCATATTTGATCTTAGATTATATATTTTTTTGTTTTGTTTTTTTCTTTTTTGTATTTTTTCTGAAGCTAGAAACGGGGAGAGACAGTCAGACAGACTCCCACATGCGCCCGACCGGGATCCACCTGGCACGCCCACCAGGAGGTGACGCTCTGCCCACTAGGGGGCGATGCTCTGCCCCTCCGGGGCGTCGCTCTGTGGTGACCAGAGCCACTCTAGCGCCTGGGGCAGAGGCCAAGGAGCCATCCCCAGCACCGGGGACATCTTTGCTCCAACGGAGCCTCGGCTGCAGGAGGGGAAGAGAGAGACAGAGAGGAGGGAGAGGGGGAGGGGTGGAGAAGCAGATGGGCGCTTCTCCTGTATGCCCTGGCCGAGAATCGAACCCAGGACCCCTGCACGCCAGGCCGACGCTCTACCACTGAGCCAACCGGCCAGGGCTGATCTTAGACTATATTAACATAAGTACAGAGTGGGAAATTGTATAGACCCACTGTAATTCCAGACTGAAAATGCAGTAGGGTAAAAAAATACAATTAACAGTGTTTGATTTTTTAAAAAATGTCATCCAAAATAGACTCCATTTAGAAAGAAGGGTGGGGGGAGGGGACAAAGAATGTATCAAGAAGAACAAAAGGGGGGAGGGAGATATATTCGGGGGTACACTTGTAACTATGTAAACACAACAAATTGAAATCAATAAAAATATCAATCAACCACTAAACTGTTTATTTTATAATTATCAGTGCTATTACATTGATGTATATGTCTACCTTACACCAGGACAAACATCATGTTTTGCAATTTTGGTATTAAGTACTATACTTTTGTTAAATTTATTTCTAAATATTTTTCATGTCATTATAAATCAAATTGTTTTCTTAATTTCACATTCAGGTATTATTTTGCAACCATATAAAAATAAAATTGTTTTTCTGTTTTGATTGTAAAAAAATAATAATCATACCCTTAATGATCAAACAGGGGTTGCTTCCCTTGTTCATTCATAAAAACAATAGGCATAGCCTGACCAGGCAGTGGCGCAGTGGATAGAGCGTCAGTCAGACTGGGATGTGGAAGGACCCAGGTTCGAGACCCTGAGGCCACCAGTTTGAGCACGGGCTCATCTGGTTTGAGCAAAGATCACCAGCATGGACCCAAGGTCGCTGGCTTGAGCAAGGGGTTACTCGGTCTGCTAAAGGCCCGCGGTCAAGGCACATATGAGAGAGCAATCAATGAACAACTAAGGTGTCACAACGAAAAATTGATGATTGATGCTTCTCATCTCTCTCCGTTCCTGTCTGTCTGTCCCTATCTATCCCTCTCTCTGACTCTGTTTCTGTAAAAAAAAAAAAAAAAAAAAGACATAGGTAGAACTAATGGATAGCCAAGTGCATCACCTGCATTTTGCATGTATTCCTCATTTCCTGATGTTCTAATAGTAACTCTATCTTTTCCTGCTAGACAGAGTAATTTTCTTTCTCTAGGCTTCACTTAAAGCAAGTAGCTTTCCATAACACCTAGCATATTGTTCAGGGAAGTATTTCTGGTGGTATAATATATTACTTCCAGAACCTCAAGATACCTACTAGATATTATTCATGTATGGATCTTTAAGATAAGCGATACAAGATGCAGTATTTTTTTTTTATGTTTCAGAGGTGATTTTTAACCATTTAAATCCCCCAAAATTGTACTGAAATGGACATTTTTGATACTCATAGTGTTTATTTCCCACACTCTAAAATGAATATATTTTGTTGAGGTGTTTATCATGCCAGACCCTGTTGATCATGCTGTTTATTCTTCATGATAACATCAACATATTAGATCAATGCAATGTTCTATAGAAGTATGATTTCATGTCTGACACAGCACATGTTACAGGAACCACTTGTTGTGATCTTGTGGTGGTTTAAAGAAATCTATCTGTTTTCTGCTGGAGCCAGACTGGTGAATCAAATAGAAATATTATGGGGAAACTTTACTCTTCATTCTTTAGATCTTTATAGTTGCACTAATCTGTACCATCCTCATACAATGAGCACTAGTTTTTTTTTTACTTATTTACTATCTTGGCTGAAGGAAGTCTTAGAAATTTCCACTTCTTTTCCTACTATAATAGCTCTTAAGATATAGGCCAAGCTCTCAATGATGAGATCACTCTAACTACCCATTGTATCAATTACAGCTATAAATTCAGAGATGTCATGACCACTAAAAAAAATTCTTTAAACAAGTTGACTTACTAAATGCTGGATTTTAGTGAGGTTTTCAATTTCACCTGGACAAGAAGAATTATGGGGACAGAGTGACATAACACTCCATGTATCTGAGAATCAAAGTCAACTTAGACCTTGTGTTCAATAGCTTTTAAATTATCATGTAACTTTCTTTGAACATTGTACTATTATCCAAAGATATAGTTACAAGCAAAAAGAACTTGTAAAAGTACAATTATTAAAGTATATTCTTGTTATGCTGTTGGTAGGTTCTTCTTCTTATCGATCTAGAAATCTCTTCAGTTTTATATTTTAAGGGTCACAAGTATGGAAACGGTATTATAACTATTACTGGGTTACTCTTCTTGACCTCCTGTTCTCTCATTACTATTTTATTTAATCACATATTACATTGCGATGACATTCTACGGTACTTTGGTTGACTACTTATCTCTTTTGCTCTTGGAGATGCCATGTTTCATTATTAGTTTCCATAATACCCAGCAGCTTAAACTCCTGTTGGCTGTCAATCTGATCTTAACAGTCATTATAATAAATAATAATTGCATCTCCCTGAGGCTTATGGTAGTCCTTAAATAAACCATCTTACCCTGTGCTATTAATTAGCCAAGATCTATGTCCTTTCCTATCTTCAGCTTTAACTGCCAAAAGTTTCTACTGAGCTTCTTAATGATGCTGGTGTCATTCTTACTAGTGTATCTTCGATGGTCTTGGTAAGTGGTGTGTCCTCTGGGCCTTTTCATGATACAAAATTATCTGGTGAGTCTTGTGGCCTCATATAATAATATATATATCTATTCTAGCATGCAGAGCCCCTTCATTTGTTGTTCTCTTCCTCCACCATCTGCTATAGCAATGAAAGCTTTTCAGCTTCATTCATCCTGAGCACTCATTTTCTTTAGGCTTCTAGGAGCCAATTTGGCAGTGAGTCTGTACTCACTGCTGCAGTCCTTGTTAAGTTGTTAAAATCTATATGGTAAGGATTATCTTATAAATGAATTAAGAAAACTGCAAGATATGAGGCCATAGTCCTTATGAGACTGCTCTCATTTCAGACATCAGTTATGATTTTGGAGTTCACCAGGGCCACCCTCAATTCAGAGTAGCTGGATAGAAATTTGCAGGTCTCAACAGACTCCTTTAGGTTCAATAATTTACTATAATGTCATACAGAATTTCTTGAGAGCATTATATTCATGACCATGATATAACAGGCAAAAGACACACATTAAAACCAGCTAAATAAATAGCTGGTAGGGTAGAATCTGTGAGGATCCAAACTTGAAGTTTTACCATGTTCAGGGACATGTTATCTTTTCAGCATTAATCTGTGATAATGCTCGAAGGTTATCAGGAACTAGGGTATCTCACTCAAGCCTTTAGTGTCCAGAGCTTTTGTTGGAGATCAATCACATACTGTCTCTGTGTCTGAACTGTAGAATCTAGCTCCAACTTCTTACCTCCTTCTCCTAAAGGTGAGTCTCCACTTCATCTGGATATCTGAATTGAAATGGCATGGTTCAAAGTCCCATCAAAAATCACATTGTTAGATTGTTTTAAGGCCAAAGCCCTTAGGAAAAAAAAAGACTTCCTTTTAAGACAGGAGATTCCAGGAGACTAAAAATTATCTAACAATACATGAGGGCAAAGGCTTGAACGCTCTTTGGGAAAATAAAATTCTTTAATAAACTCACTGTCTGTTTTGTATTCTAGACTCTTTGAGCATGCACACTGATAATCCACGCCCATGGGTGCTTCGATGTCTAACATGCTTGCTTCTGCTAGCCTTTTCAGTTCCATGTCTGCAGTTTCAGAAGGTTGTTTGGGGAACAAAATGTCTTCACATGATGTGCAAGAATCCCAGGTTTCCATTAGAGTGTATTGACTTTAGTATACAAAAACTTCCTCAGTTGAGTGTTCAGTCACTTTCAAATTTTTGCATCTCCTTAGATAGAATAAAAGGGACTTTTTGTAAACTATCAAAGAAGCCTGCTGGTCTTCACATTTAGTTTCTTAGGCCCTTAGGTTTTCATTATACCACAAAAGGGTGGCAATGGAACTTTATAATAACCAGTCAGTTCTGTTTTTCTGCATGCTTTGTTGTCTGTGGTTTTTAAATGTCAGAATTATAACAATGGTTAAGGTGCTTTCTCTACCAGAATGTTTTCCTAAGTAAACATCAGTAAAACCACTAAAAATTGAGCACCAATCATATGTCTGAAAACTACTTGTGTCCTGAGCTGGGGTTTCACTGTCTGCTGGCCAGTGAATGAAGTGGCTCCTAGAGCCCTTCCTTTCACCTGCTCATTCAGGCATCACTCCATTACCATTATGTCAGTTTGCTCCTGTGGGAAATAGATTCTGAGATGATGTTAGAAATAAAAGATGTTAGCATCTGAAAAATGAAAATGGAGAAAGCTGGATTAGCAAGAAAGCAATCAAAACATGAAGTAAGAATGACAAAGACTATTGGCCACCAGGGAGTTACAGTGCAAAAAATTGCTCATTAGAGAGGAGTCTTAGATTTGTAACTTGAAGAAAATGTGCTAATATCTTGACACTTTGTTCAATATCTTCAAATTGGGATTAATTAGGGAGAGTTTTCAAGGTTTTGGAGAATGTTGAATAAACAAATACATGTAAGTTTTCTAGGAAAATGTTATATTAAGCATTTGTGATGATGATCATTTTTATTTCAGAAATATATAAAGTGAAAGAACTCTTATAGGAAGTAAAATTCATGTAATCCTTTCTTCTCAGTGAACTGAAATTAAATCATTATCACCACTACCATTAGTATTATTATTACCATCATCTTCAGTATTATCAACTGTATGGCCAATAGCCATGGCCACCATCACAACTGCCTGGCCCATGCAGGTTCACATTAGATTCGGACAGACAGTAATGAAACAACGGAACCAAGAACTGGTGGGCCATTAGCTTTAATCCTAGCTTGCACCTGGTGGGCAAGAAATATACACAGTGGGAAAACACCTCCCTTTCCATTCAGGGCTCCCAAAGCCACTGACTTATCTCAGTTTCCTAGAATCAAAGGTTTCTACCTCACCAGTCTTATTCACCTCTGTTCCCCATCTCTTTCTCTCTGCACAAACTGGCTTCTTGTACAGCACTCCGCCATCTTAGCTGCTTTTCTTATCCCCCACATGACTTCTCTCTGCTCTCCTCTCTAATGCTAATCTCAGGAACCGAGAAAGAGCAAGCTCCTGGTCTGCCCCATTTTATAGTGTAGAAATCAAAACCTTTAATTCAATATACAAAAAAGAAAGTTTCTGATCCAAAGTCACTTATCTGAGGCATGATGGGATTCCTCATAAGAGTGTACCACCCTCTATCATGCAACAGTCAAGGGTGTGGGAAAAGCTTAGTCTTAAAGCTAAGCCTCAGAATATGACGACCCTGCCTGCTTACCGCCTGTCCCCCACACCCAATGCAAATTATAAGCAAGCAAACATATATATCATATTTACAACTTATTTGACCAACATCAACATTGTGATCTTCATTTTTAATTTTATACTTTTAGCCAGACCTAACCAATATACCTAAAACAATTTTCTGAAACACAAATCAATCATTTCTTCTGAGAAAACACAACAACAAAAAAACTTCTGTTCCCAGTTGATGTTCTGATTAATTTTTATTTTCAAAAAAACACTCATATTTGAACAATATGTTCCAACCTTAGATTATAATTTTTTGCATGTGCTTAATTTTTTTACTTTAAATATTCTGTTGGTTCAAAGAGATAAGAGAGATAAAATATAGTCAATTAACTAGAAGCTGTAAACACATGTATTTAAATGATGTAAATAATTATTATTTAAGAATATTATCATATATAACTTTGGAAATTAGTGTTTTCAATTTTCTCAAATTAACCTGCTTACATGAAAGATGTCATTACTAGAATAAGCTCAAGAAAATTACTATTGTATTGTTTGCTTACTCCACAGTATACTCACCACTTCTGTATTTATCTTGGACATCTGAAGAACTCAAAAAAGTGACTATCATCATGACAAGAAAAAATACTCTTCAGGCAGCAGAATAATGACTTTCCAAGAACTTGTGAGAACAGAGGTCAAAGAACAGAAATATGTGAAATCTAATGAACAAAATAAACTGAGTAACAAAATAGAAGCAGAGTTAGGGTCACAGGAAAAAGATAAACAGCTGTCAGAGGGAATGGGGAAGAAGGGACTGGATCAAAGAAGGGGAAGGGAAGAACCAAAATCATATATCAATAACTCATATATACAGAAAATAGGTAGCAGCAGCCAGAGGGAAGGGGGTGAGGAGATAAAGAGAAGGGGCAAAGAGGGGGAAATAGGAGTGGAAAGATACTTTGCATGGGGCATGAGGAACAGGTCACGATGTGTAGATGATGTTATATCGAAACCATGCCAACAAAATAAATTAAAAAAAAAATATATATATATATATATATATACACACACACACACACTTGAGCAGAAGCTGACATAACACCATAAAAACCTGTGAGAATATGTAACTAGATTTGTGCTGAATTGTTGCTGAACGTGATTTTATGAGAGTGCATAGCTCCTGGGGACTGCAGTGATGGGCATCCCACCCATTGCATGTTTTTTTCTTCTAGAAAACACCAAGCTTTCCCAAGGACGATCCAGAGAGACACAGAGAAAACTCTCCCTGCAATGCTGGTTGGAGAAAGGAATAGCCCCTGGAAATCCATCCTGACCACTGACCTACGAAACAAAGGTTTGTTCTGCAAGGAATGGTTACAGGATGCAGACTAAGAGTGCTAACGGTGCTTACTACAGCCAGGGAAGGAAAGACAAAGCAACAGATGCTGTGGCAGGGAGCTTAATTTTAATCCATGTGTTTAATATAAATTCACTTTTAATTATATTTGTGTTATGAGTGAATTTACAAATGTATGCACAATAAAATGTTGACTATATACATGTGCATGTGTGCTTTGCATATAGTTTCTGTTGATTTTCATTAAGCTTAATACTTTGTTTACACTGTTCCATAACATTCAATACTATTCAAATACTTCTATAAAAGAAGATGTGGATTTTTTTTGCAACTTTAGCTTTTTCAGTTTTAGTCCTTATAATAAAACTTTACTGAAAATAGTACGTTAAAGACTTACTTATATGGTAGTTCCTCAAAAAACTGCAAATAGAACTACCTTATGACCCAGCAATCCCTCTACTGGGTATATACCCCAAAACCTCAGAAACATTGATACGTAAAGACACATGTAGCCCCATGTTCATTGCAGCACTGTTCACAGTGGCCAAGACATGGAAACAACCAAAAAGCCCTTCAATAGAAGACTGGATAAAGAAGATGTGGCACATATACACTATGGAATACTACTCAGCCATAAGAAATGATGACATCAGATCATTTATAGCAAAATGGTGGGATCTTGATAACATTATATGGAGTGAAATAAGTAAATCAGAAAAAAACAAGAACTACATGATTCCATGCATTGGTGGAACATAAAAACGAGACTAAGAGACATGGACAAGAGTGTGGTGGTTACCAGGGGTGGGGGGAGGGAGGACATGGGAGGGAGGGAGGGAGAGAATTAGGGGGGAGGAGGAGGGGCACAGAGAACTAGAAAGAGGGTGGCGGAGGACAATCTGACTTTGGGCGAGGGGTATGCAACATAATTTAATGACAAAATAACCTAGACATGTTTTCTTTGAATATATGTACCCTGATTTATTTATTTATTTATTTAATTTTTTTATTTTATTTTTATTTATTCATTTTAGAGAGGAGAGGGAGAGATAGACAGAGAGAGAGAGAGACAGAGAGAGAGACAGACAGAGAGAGAGAGAGACAGAGAGAGAGACAGAAAGAGGGAAGGGGGGGAGGAGCTGGAAGCATCAACTCCCATATGTGCCTTGACCAGGCAAGCCCAGGGTTTTTTTGAACTAGCGACCTCAGCATTTCCAGGTCGACGCTTTATCCACTGCGCCACCACAGGTCAGGCCATGTACCCTGATTTATTAATGTCATCCCATTACCATTAATAAAAATTTATTAAAAAAAAAAAGACTTACTTATGATTGTTATTGAACATTATTGACCAGTCTTTGTTCTTAAAGTAAATCTTATAACATTGGAATCATTAGATTACTGTTTTTCGACTTTTGCACTATATTTTACAAATTTCTGAAAGTTTTACCATATTTCATGCAACTTAGCAGTGAATTTAAGTCCCCATTTCTCTGAAACCTGGTCAATGAGTTGTACTTTCAATTTAACAGCTAGATTTAATTCCTACTAAGCTATACAATGTGAGCTATAAATTTGATTGTCCTGGCATACATTAAAATATTTATTTAGCATAGGTTTTCTAATAATGATTGCTGTTCAAACCTGGAAAATGACTGAACTGATCCACTGTGAAGAACATGCACTTTGATGATCACTTTGCTGCACAGTGAATATGGAGTCTCCCTATCAGAAGCTGGAGAGTGCCATTGTTCCAATAGTGCAGACTTATTTACAGATAAAATTCTTTCATTTCAGAGAAACTTATAATTCCATTTTAAATTCTAGGATAGGAGACACCAGTTTATATTTGGGGAGAAATTGCTACTAAAGTAATCAAAGCATCTTTAGGAGATATTGTTCTGCACTGCTTCCAATATCTTATTGCTTCCTACTTTACTTCCCCTCAGTGTATGGAACGTACTATTTGAAACTGGATATAAGCGTGTTACAGCTGCGACAAAGTATTTTCAGAAATAATATGCAATCTTCAAAATTTTAAACCACCTGCTGATGTTGTAGTGTTAAGAATCAGAGCTTCTGACGGGTGGTAGTTGTGCTCACTAGTGAACATCACAGGCTGGTCTCCCTGGGGCTCCCAATGGCACATTAAAGCCATTTTCTGGGCTGGGAAGTCTATGGGAAATAAAATCTCTTTTGATTACATCTTTAAACATTTTGTAAAGAAGGATTGTAATTTTTACTCAACAAGTGCTTATTACCTAATATGGAAAAGAAGAAGCTTTAGAAATATTGAAATGAGATGAGAATATGGATATCAGATACTGAAGTGACTTGAGGTCATGTAGTCTAACTTTTCTGTGATAAAGAAAGAGACAGGCTGTCAGGTTGCATGGTATGCCTGGAGTTCAAAGCAATGGCATCTATTTTCTTTAGAAACTTGTCATCTCCTTTGAAATTTATTTTTATATGTATTTGCTGTTTCACTTACTTTCAGGATTTCTTTTTCCTTTTTAATTAGTGGATATAAAGTTTTTCTTCAATTATTTTACTCTTTAGATTTAGCATCATTTCTCTAAAACTGTGTGAAGTAATCTATAAGAATAAAAATTTATGAGTCCTAATTTCTGAACAACCAAGATACTATTACTTGGTTTTTCAGCATTAACTTTTTATACACAAGAAAATGAAAATACCATGAAAAATTGAAATTATAAAAATAATCATAGAAAATCTTATGTAGGTGATTATACCGTCTCCACAGGGGAGTGAGCATAAAAGGGAATAATTGCCCTTATCCCCAGGCAATCAAGAAAAATTATCTGGCATTTTGATTTTCTTGGGAAAGTCTCAATGTTCTATCAGAGGAGCATACAGCCACTCAGGCAGAGTGATTAAATCAAACTGGGAAAATGTATTGAATTCTTTAGCAGCATGCATAAATAGATAGGGATCACAAATTTTTATTTTTAATCGATGACATGGAAACAATATACTTTTTACAAAGTGAATACTTTTGTCTATTCAGTAATATTTATTGCACATTCTTATTTCTTATAATTTTATAATTATGTACTGGAGAAGTTAAATATTAATATATAGCTTTTGATTAATCTGGCTAAAAAGAGGTTTTATTTTTTCATTTTCCTTTTTTCAATTTAATCTAGTCAACAAATACATTAATATGCAATCTGAGGTTCAAACAATATTTTAGTACATAGCAAGTAAAAAGTATTTGAGGCTCATCAATTTTAATAAGAATAAACAATTTCTATAAACCAAATCATCTAAATAACATTCTAATCTCAATTTTATATTAAATAAAATACTTTTCCTGAAACTATAAGGCAAACCACTGTGACAAAATTTAAATTTCACTAATATATAAAACTTGATCTCAGGTAAGGTAAAAATTGTTTGATATTTTTACAAATATTTCATATGTGAAAGATTGTATATTATGTCTTATTCTTTAGAGGTTTGCTGAATATACTTTTTCCATTGTGACATAAATATAATTTCAACTTTTTTAAACATCATGCAGTTTAAGAATAGAAAAACTTTTACCTCATTATCAGTTTAGTGTTTGGATTATCTATCTTTTTTTTTCTTTCCATTTCAAAATATTCCAGTATTGTAAAACTAATTGAGTGAAGGTGTTTTTCATCAACCCAGTCAGTGTAAAATGATCCCATTGCTTACATTGGTATAAAACCTATTAAAGTTATTGAAAGAAAAAAAATCGCAGTGTTGAGCTAGAAATGATGGTGATGACTCAAATAGAGGAAAATAGAGTGGGCAGAAAGGTTAACCTTACCCAGGATTTCTTTTTATATGGCTCTTTTGTGGAGGAGAAGAAACATGAAGGCATTATTATATACTGAGAGGTGCATTTTAGACTGCTTGTGTTTATTTACAAGACATTTCAGTTTCTAAGTATTCTTGCCTATTCAAGTTTATTTACTTCTAAGCTGTTTATGTAATTTTTTTTTGTTCTTACTGTATGTGGTGCCCGATCCACTTCTCCTCTATTTATGTCTTTCACCCTTCCATAAATTGTGTTCAGTCATGAGCAGTAAAATGAAAATATGCTTGTCATTGCCACAAGGCTCAAGCCAAAGGTGAGTAGATATAGGAAGTGGCAAAATCGCAATAATTTTCTATCTCAATGAGCACTGTTGCGTTATCTTCTCCTTATCAACAACCAGGATTCAATACCCCAGCTCTGTACATATCAGTGTACTGTCCTACACTCCTCAGTTCAACTCCTTAGGTTCTTTTGCCATGATACATTGTCTAATCTTTGAAATAAACTCTCCAATTCTAACCACCCGTCTTTAGGCATTTCAGAATGGTCTCCTTGCATCTCCAGTTTCTGAGCCTCTCTTACAAAACATATAAGAAAATCATATTTATAGGTGTCTGTAAAGTTTAAATGTATCATTTTACCCACTAGGATGAACTTCTCCTAGCCCCTGAAACTGAACTTACTGTTTATATCTGATCCATGGATATTGTTCAGACTTTGTGGTTACGTTTAGTGACAGTTCTGAATTCTTTACACCACTTTAATGATATTAATAAAGTCACATTTCATTGCCTCCTAAGATATGAGATGCACTGGTGTTTTATTTTTTTTACTACATTTTCTTAACAAAGTGAATATTTTAAATTGAAATATCTGATAAAAAATGCAGTTTTAGTTTTATATATTTAATAAAATAGTCTAAACTAGTGGTTGATTTATCTACATCTAAAATATAAATCATGTTATATATTTATAGTTATATGTATACATGATTGTATAGTGTTATCTCTATGCATAAGAGTATGGTTAATGTTGTGGTGCACAATTCAGATCTTCTGTCAGCCTGAAGGTGTATTTCCAATGTATGATTGGAGTATTACTGACAAAGACATCACCAGTTAGCATTTTTCCACATTATGTAGCTCAAAGAAAGGTCATATCTGCACTTCTCAACCTCTCACCTTTTTTGCCCATAGTCATGGGGATGTACAATATAGCATAGGAAATGTAGTCAATAGTGTTGTAATGATTATGTATAGTGCCAGGTGGATACAGGAAATATCAGAGGTAACTCTTTGTAAAGAATATGATTGTCTAACCACTATGACATACACCTGAAATTAATATAAAATAATGTTGACCCTGCTGGGTAGCTTAGTTGTTTTGAGCAGTGGTTTTTAACTATCTTGTGGACCAGCAGTTGAAAAACAGTGGTTTAAAACAAAAGAGCATCATCCTGGTACACCAAGATTGTGGGTTCTATTTCCAGACAGGGCACATACAAGAATCAATCAATATCCTGACCAGGTGGTGGCACAGGGGATAGAGCATTGGATTGTGATGCAGTGGACCCAGTTCAAAACCCCAAGTTCACAGGCTTGAGTGCAGGCTCATCCAGCTTGAGCACAAGCTCACTACCTTGAGTTCAGAGTAACTCTCCTGAGCGTAGGATCATAGACATGACCCCATGGTCGCTGTCTTACGCCACAGGTTGCTGGCTTGAAGCTCAAGGTTGCTGGTTTGAGCCCAAGTTTGCTGGTTTGAACAAGGGAGCAAGGGGTCACGTTGTGCTGTAGCCACCTGGTCAAGGCACATATGAGAAAGCAATCAATGAACAATTAAGGAACCGCAATGAAGAATTGATGTTTCTAAACTCTCTCCCTCCTTGTCTGTCTGTTTCTATCTGTTCTTCTCTCTGTCTCTCTCACTGTCTCTGTCACACAGAATAAAAGAATAAACCAATGATGGTATGAGTATGTGGAGCAAATTGTAATCAATGTTTCTCTCTTTCCATCTCTCTCTCTCTCTCTCTTTATATATATGTGTCAATAAAAAAAAATCAAACAACAAATGCTTAAAATAAGTAGGACAATAAATTAACAATTCTCTCTCTATTTTCCTCTTTCTCTCTGAAATTAATAATTAAAAAAATTAACAAAGAAAATATATTAATATAAAGTTTAGTGAAAAATAATGTTTTAAAAAGAAAAGATTATATAAATCCATCTCCTGGGAAGTCTCCATCCAGTGACATATTATAAAGGACAATATAGGTCTGATTCTATTGTCCCTACTGGAAACATTTATAAAGGCCTTTTTTTAAAATAATTTTATTTATAATGGGGCGACATCAATAAATCAGGATACATATATTCAAAAATACCAAGTCCAGGTTATCTTGTCGTTCACTTATGTTGCATACCCATCACCCAAAATCAGATTGTCCTCTGTCACCTTCTATCTAGTTTTCTTTGTGCCCCTCCCCCTCCACCTTTCCCTCTCCCTCTCCCCCCTCCCCCCGTAACCACCACACTCTTATCAATGTCTCTTAGTTTCACTTTTATGTCCCACCTACCTATGGAATAATGCAGTTCCTGGTTTTTTCTGATTTACTTATTTCACTTCGTATCATGTTATCAAGATCCCACCATTTTGCTGTAAATGATCTGATGTCATCATTTCTTATGGCTGAGTAGTATTCCATAGTGTATATGTGCCACATCTTCTTTATCCAGTCATCTATTGATGGGATTTTTGGTTGTTTCCATGTCCTGGCCACTGTGAACAATGCTGCAATGAACATGGGGCTGCATGTGTCTTTACATATCAATGTTTCTGAGTTTTGGGGGTATATACCCAGTAGAGGGATTGCTGGGTTATAAGGTAGTCTTATTTTCAGTTTTTTGAGGAACCACCATACTTTCTTCCATAATGGTTGTACTACTTTACATTCCCACCAATAGTGTATGAGGGTTCCTTTTTCTCCACAGCCTCTCCAACATTTGCTATTACCTGTCTTGTTAATAATAGCTAATCTAACCGGTGTGAGGTGGTATCTCATTGCAGTTTTGATTTGCATTTCTCTAATAACTAAAGAAGATGAGCATCTTTTCATATATCTGTTGGCCATTTGTATTTCTTCCTGGGAGAAGTGTCTGTTCATATCCTCTTCCCATTTTTTTATTGGATTGTTTGTTTGTCGTTGAGTTTTATGAGTTCTTTGTATATTTTGGATATTAGGCCCTTATCTGAGCTGTTGTTTGAAAATATCATTTCCCATTTAATTGGCTGTCTGTTTATTTTGTTATCAGTTTCTCTTGCTGAGCAAAAACTTCTTAGTCTGATGTAGTCCCATTAATTAATTTTTGCCTTCACTACTCTTGCCTTTGGAGTCAAATTCATAAAATGCTCTTTAAAACCCAGGTCCATGAGTTGAGTACCTATGTCTTCTTCTATGTACTTAATTGTTTCAGGTCTTATGTTTAGATCTTTGATCCATTTTGAGTTAATTTTAGTACAGGGGAACAGTACTAAAATTAACTCAAAATGGATCAAATTTTAGTGCTGTAGTCCAGTTTCATTCTTTTGCATGTGGCTTTCCAGTTTTCCCAGCACCATTTATTGAAGAGGCTTTCTTTTCTCCATTGTGTGTTGTTGGCCCCTTTATCAAAAATTATTTGACTATATATATGTGGTTTTATTTCTGGGCTTTCTATTCTGTTCCATTGGTCTGAGTGTCTATTTTTTTGCCAATACCATGCTGTTTTGATTATCGTGGCCCTATAATATAGTTTGAAGTCAGGTATTGTAATGCCCCCAGCTTCATTCTTTTTCCTTAGGATTGTTTTGGCTATTCGGGGTTTTTTATAGTTCCATATAAATCTGATGATTTTTTGTTCCATTTCTTTAAAAATCTCATAGGGATTTTGATGGGAATTGCATTAAATTTGTATATTGCTTTGGGTAATATGGCCATCTTGATTATATTTATTCTTCCTAACCAAGAACAAGGTATATTCTTCCATCTCATTATATCTTTATTGATTTCCCTTAACAATGGTTTATAGTTTATACAGACCTTTGAAGCATCAGAGCTCCTTGGTGGTACTGTGGTTGAATCTCTTGCAAACTTCATCTGACCAGTCCTCTTTCTTTTCTATGGGTTTCAATCCTAAAACCATACTTTATGAAGATTCTACATGGCAATAAAAGTCTCATAGTCAACTTCTATGTAATGTAACCTCCAATAATCATAGACTGACAAATAAATATGTAAATAGACAACTGGATACTTAGATAACAATTGCACAGTAACCAGGTTGAATTAAATCAGATTGTCTACAAATTTAAATTTTCCTCAAATGATAATATGTATAACTGTCTTATATTATGGAGATTTGTGTTTGTGTCCTGATTTTACAACTGACAAATTTTGTGAACTGGGTGAAGCTATTTATCTTCTGTAAATCTTAAAACCTCATCTTTAAATGATTATAATAGTAAGTTCCAATATTATTGCAGTCAAAAGTCAGTGAGAGAAGTCATGTTAATCACCATATATTCTTTTTAGAATACTCATTATTTATTTGCTATTTTTCAAAAAATTATATGAGAAAGTATTTTTAATACAAAATCAGAATTTGGAAGTAATCATAGAGAGAGATAAAGTCATAACATGATGTGATATTTTCTGATAAGTGTTTCTTTCTGAAAAAATCTGAATATGAATATATTTAGAGCTATAATTCAAATAAATCGTTTACCTGAATTGCAGTTTAATTATACTCTTTAGGAAGACTTCATTTGCAATAAGCTTCCTACAGAATGATAAAAATACTGTGACTTCTGGCCCTGGCTGGTTGGCTCAGTGGTACAGTGTTGGTCTGGCATGCAGGAGTCCCAGTTCAATTCCCCGCCAGGGCACACAGGAGAGGCGCCCATCTGCTTCTCCACCCCCCCCTTCCTCTCTGTCTCTCTCTTCCCCTCCTGCAGCCGAGGCTCCATTGGAGCAAAAAGATGGCCCGGGCGCTGGGGATGGCTCCTTGGCCTCTGCCCCAGGTGCTAGAGTGGCTCTGGTCATGACAGAGCAACGCCCCTGGTGGGCAGAGCATTACCCCCTGGTGGGCGTGCCGGGTGGATCCCGGTCGGGCACATGCGGGAGTCTGTCTGACTGCCTCCCCGTTTCTAGCTTCAGAAAGGTAAAAAACAAAAAACAAAAAAAATACTGTGACTTCAAGTTGGGTCATGTATATAGAAACAACAGGCTTCAGGAACTTTCTCTTGTATAATTTTTTTTCTGCCTTTTACACATTTAAAGTGGAAGAAATTAAATGGAATGTGGAAGACTACGTAATTAGATATGTCAGCAGATTCTTTCTGCTTATTCAAAAAATAAAAAAGGGTTTTGAGGTGCAGATCAAAATATGTAGTAAAACTTTTAGTTCAATAGGATCATATATATGCTTCTTTTCAATCATAAAAAAATATTTTCTTTGATTTTTGGTTGTTGGAAAATTTTGCATATCACTGGAAGAGGGCATTGTGCCATTTTACACTATAAAATACATCTGAGTAACCTAAGGCAAACTCTTATAAATTACAAAGAAAGTCAGGTTTATTGAATATCAGATTTCCATTAAATCACATTCATACACAAAGAGACAGTTCAAATTGTAATTGAAGTTGTCAGCTTTCATTCATTTTATGGGGGATTATTCCAGTTGCACATTACTCATTTTTTTTGTACTTTCAGTCAATTTATCTGAGTCTGCTTGCTGTAAGAAGATGAAAAAGGACAAGCTGAGGTTTAAATTGTTGTTAATTCAAACACAATAATAGCTTTCTTCTAACTACAAAGACAATACTTTTTCTTCATTCAAAAAATGAACAAAATGTAATTCCAATCTATGTTTCACCTGTAATCCAAATAAAAAGACAATCAATAAAAATTATATACCATAATGACTTAAATGCAGAAAATGCCAGCTCCCCAGCACCTATCTAAAAAATAAATTATTTTTAAATTGATAAATTTTTAGTAAGGCACAGTGAGAATGATCTAAGTGATCAAATGATTCTTAATGAATATCAGTTAACCTTTTTTTTCTCCGTTTTTCCCCTTTTATTGAATGTATTGGGTCAATTTTTATTCTGACAAAAGCAGGTTTCCTGTGAAGTAAATGTAATAACTTTGAAGTTTCTTAGAAAAAATATTGTGACAGTCTTAAAGATATGGCTCATATAAAAAACAAGTCAATAATGTTTTTTTTTATTTTTAGCAATTTCTAAATTATATAATTAACACAAACCTCAAAAATTGCACTTAATAGTCATCAAAAAGCATGCTATTTTTTAGCATTAAAATTACATGCGATTTATACATACAGCAGAAGCTTTTGATATGTTACCTCAATTAGTCCAACCACAAAATAGTATTAATGAAATAACTGAATTAAAAACTTACAGTGAAAGTCAAAGATACACAGTTCTTATGCAGTACAGAAATAAAAGTATCAAGTACATGATGTGTTTCCCTTTCATTTTTACCATTCCCTGTAAGTTTTTTGTATAATATTTATTTTGAATTCACACAGATATTTCATATGAAAGCTAACTTAAATGTTTAATGTTTTAAAGGTCACAGACTCTTGGAGGTCGTTCAAACCATGCATGTTCCTAATCAATTTATGAAAGTCATGATCCTATAGTGTGAACACTAATATGCTGTCTGCCGTAGTCAGTATTTCTGATGTTATAGATAGTCTTGCAGTCCTGGTCTTCTCACTGCTTATCTATCTTCAATTTATATCATCTGTTCATTTATTCATTTATTTGTATTGATTTATTTGTTCATTCTTCAGATATTATGTTGTCTTTATTATGCAGCAGGTGCTATGCTAAACCCTGAGATCTCATTTGATTATTTATAGATTATTTATTGTCCTTGTAGTTTACTTCCAGCTGTGGAGATAAACAAGAGTCAATCACACAAATGCAAATTCATACTCTACAGTGCATAGAAAGACCCTCCTATTATGAGAGAAAATCCTATGTTGAGTAGAAACCATCCAACAGTTTAATCGGATCAGGCCTAAGGAAATTGTGACACTTAAGCAGACATTAACCAGATGCAACATGGGAAAAGGGGGAAAGGAAAAACAAATACATTTATAACAAGAGGAAATATATCTGCAAAGAACCTGAGGATTAATTCACTAATTAGAAGCCTGAGTGAAATGAGTCAACTGGCATGAGATGAAGTGAAAGAAATCAGGAGAATCCCTGTCATTTCACAATTTTATTCTTCTAGTGGTTTTATATACATTTTTGCTACCATGACTATATAGGCTATTTAGCTTATGTTCTATTATTACTGTTTAACATGATTTCTAAAACAAATTATTTGTTTTTATTCATTGCCTTGATGAATTTTTTATTGATTTTTATTATATTTTAGCTGATTTCACTTAACTTTCATATGAACATATCTAATCAACAATATTAAATATTTTTGCCCCCTTGTCTTAAAATTTTTAATAAAAATCTAAAAATAGAGATGTATTCTTCCCCTTTTTATTTAGATTTGTGGTAATTTCAAAACAATATTACTGATAATGGTGATTAAATTTGTGAGGTGTTTTTTTTTTTTTGCATTGTCCCTAATTTAATTGAGGACATTTAATAGAAAACCTTAGTTAATTTTATTCAACAACCATTTATTCAGTATAGCACATGCCATGTGATACAAGAAAACAGACCACAAAATCTGTGCCATGAGACTTATATTTTAATAAGCATATGTGTGTGTATGTGTGCATGTGTGTGAATATGTGTACATGTATATTCAGTTTTTCTGTTTAAAATTATATTATAGGAGCTTAATAAATTGAGATTAATAGGTATTAAATATCTGGCAAGAAAGTTAACTTTTTAAAACTTAGATCATTATTTAACATAGGGTTTTATAAAAGAAAATGAGCATTTTATTGATGAAAATGACAGAGGTACTATAGCTTCATTTACATGAGTTTTCAAGAGTACAAGGATTAGAAAGAAGTCTTCTGTCCTTCTAACAGGTGAATGTATATCTTTAAGGCAAGCCAATGAGAGAACTTTGGAACTTCTGAGAACAAAATTGTTTATTCAACATGTATCCCCAGATGTTTCAAGGAGCCATTGGAATAAAACACTCTGGCATACATGATGAGCACTTTTATTGTCTATTCAGAAATCTGCCTCCATTGTTGGAGATCTCTTGGTTAAACTTTTTTGAGAAGAGTGATTGCTTAAATTTACACACATCTTTTTTCTCCAACCTTAGCCATAAAGATGTACTTCCATTTCCTTCTATTGGACTCATTTTGCCCATCTAGGTGGGTATTTTGAAGTGAAGCTTCAACAACCCAAAGCCAGTTTTCTTTTTAATTATGACTTACACTTGGTCCAGAGCAAGCGCTGATCTACTGTCATATGCAAAAAATTTTGTGAGTCCTGGTCACCCTTAGTCTAGTCACTTCTTTGATGGTGTGACATGAACTTAACTAATAGCACCTTTGGATTCATCATGTGAATCAGACCTTACCTATTTTGCCCTTCCATTCTCAAAAAGAAATATATTTTGTTTGCTGTATTGTACATCTTTTCCCTTAACACTCCCACTTTGTTATAATTTCCCCACCTTCTGTTTGTCTCTCTTAACTCAATAATAGACTGAAGCTGGATTATCATATATAGAAATAAAAAATCTCTTCGGTCATATGCTTCGCAAGTGGTTACATACCTCACTTTAGATAATGGCACACAAACTAAATAGAAAGTTTCTATTCTAGACCAAACCATAATTGATGTCTGATTAGCATCGTTTTAAGTACATTAATCCTTTGTGAATTTTCTTTATCATCATTTTAACAACTACACAGAGAGTAATAGTTCACCTGCCAAATCTCTTGTGAGTTCCTCATTTCAAATATAAGGAAGGTCATAGATTCTTGCAAGTTTAAGTGCTCCTTAGATAATTTCCCTTTGATGGTCTCAGGTCTGAGAAGACATCTTCCACTTTTCCTAATAATATATTTATATCCTTCTTAACCTTTTAGCACTTCACTTAGGTGGTTTACTTTATATAACTAATCAAAATCTTATTATTTTATTCATTTGTATTTGTTTACTAATTCTCCCTCCGTTGACTGTGAGCAGTGACTTTCTTATTCAATGATGTATCTCCAATTCTTTCATAGGACTTGATATATAATAAGCACACAACAGGTTATTT
The DNA here is from genome assembly GCF_036850765.1 of Saccopteryx bilineata. Classification (NCBI taxonomy): domain Eukaryota; kingdom Metazoa; phylum Chordata; class Mammalia; order Chiroptera; family Emballonuridae; genus Saccopteryx; species Saccopteryx bilineata. The sequence goes on from NC_089490.1 coordinate 289,517,455, forward strand.
CTGAACAGCTTAATGATGAATAAGTGATATGATTCATCATATAAATATATACTTTAATATATTTAACTATCGCCCTAAAATTGTACTTATTTTTATTAATATTAACACTTTGAGGACCTTCTCAAGATTATTTTTGGTTTTACCCAAAATTAAATATTCTAAATAGATTCTTAAATTAGATCATTGTTTATTCAATACATGTTTTAAGATTTTTACTGTATGTTTCTGAGACACCTTAGTAACATTGAGTGTTCATTTTTAATTTTTTTGACAGTTTGGGAGGTAAAAAGTGTCACCATGCTATTTGTTAATTTTAAATATTTGGCTGTGTGTAGAATATATGTAGTTTTTTTGTTGTTCATTTTGTTTATTTCGTTTGTGTATCATTTTCAAAATTTATTTAATAAATTGAGTTGTAATGATTTTGTTGACAATTTCTATTAAGATAGTTTCTTTTTTAATAATTAACACAATTATTTTATGTATTAATATATATACTTTGTATATATGTGGCAAATAATTTCTCAATTATTGTTATAAAATTCTAATTTTTATGGTAATTTTAGGTACAAAAATTATATAACATTTTAGGCAGTTAATTCTTAATATTTTGTCTTTCAGTATCCTAAAAAAAACTTTTCTTAAAATATATTTAGATACATATATTCTTTACTATGTACATGTTTTCCTTAACTCTTAAATATTTCTCTTAATTGATATCTGCTTATTACATACTATGGGTTTTTAATGAATTTATAATTTAAAACAAAAATACATACACTTTAAGTCAGTGTACTTTTACAGTTTCATTTAACTTTATTAAGTTAATCTGTTTTTCATGATTGTACTAAGTTCTCAGTCAGATAGTTTGAGATGTAGTCATCCTTTCTGTGCAACAAAACTCACACTATTTTGAGATACTAAGATACACACTACATTAATCTATAAACATTGTTTTGAGTATACAGTTAACTGACTCCCAATTGATCTGTTTATCTAGATTATCACCTATATTAATGTACATTTTAATTTAAGATTAAGTTTGACCAGTCAACTCATTTTGTCCATGTTTTTATTTTCCTGGTCAACCTCTTCTATACTTTGTTTTTACCTCTTTCATATCATTGAGCACTGAACATCACATGGGTTATCATTTGTTGTCCTATCTATTCCACAGCAGACTATGTAGTTGGGGCATGTTTTACTCTAATTTTGAAAGAGATATTAAGCTGGTTTTATTAATTTTTTCCCAAGTAAATGTGTGATTTGAGGATTTTCTTTTCATAGCATAGTCATTCTCTTCAAAAAAATCCTGTAGTCCTCATTTGGGGGATATAAGTACTCTGTTGTTGAAAAAGAATTTGTCCATGTGCAATTATATAATAAAAACAGAGTAATGTCTCAAGGAAAGAGTGGGTATCAATTATACAAGAAATTCATCCTGTAATTTACCTGCAGGGAAAAGTCCTCATTGCAAGTCTAATCAGTAACTCAAATGAAAAGTCTGTTGGTGCTGCACAGAGGACCTGATGACCCCTAGACCCTGGTCATACTGCATTTACTTGGTGGTGCCTAAGTGGAAGCAGACATTCATTGCATGCCTCTCCAAGCCCATCCCTCTCGCTAAGACCTATCTAATTAGACTTATCCCATCCCTTATATTGTTTTTATTCTCTGACATGGAAAATCTTTTCTTGTCTTTGTAATGTGGTTTAAAGATAGTTTAATTCCTAATTTTTAACCCGATCAAGTATTTTAACTTTATGATACTTTGATTTCTCCTGAGGTTAATAATGTTAAAACACAAATGTTAAGAATTGCATGAGAGAAAGGAGGGTGAGAGGAGGTGGAGGAAAATAGAGAGGGGATAGATGATGATGGAGGGAGATTTGACTTAGGGTAGTGAATATACAATGCTACACAGATAGTATGTTATAGAATTGTACCCCTGAAGCCTGTAAAATTTTATCAACCAATGTCACCCTAATAAGTTCAATAACAAATTTTAAAAGTATTAATTCATATTTAAATATTTTTTCTGTGCAATGTCTCACTAGAGATAATACATGCACAATGCTTCCATGACTAAATAAAAAAATGACATTAGTAACAGACCTTGTGAACTAAGTCTAATTGATCAATTATTCAAAATTTCATCCAAGAACAGCAATTAGAAAGTGCCAGACAATATTCTTTTTTAATATGTGTATCTGGGAAAAACAATTGTTAAAATTTACATTAAAACCATCATTGTGAATGAAGTTCAGATTTTAGCAGAATTTGAGCTATCATTGAGCCACCACTAAATAAATATGTACTGACAGTTATTAATGTGCAAGTGAATTAGAAGTACTTTCCTTATGAAGTTCTAAATGTAAGATAAAAAAGACTATATATATATATATATATATATATATATATTACTTCAAAACAAGTTAGTAGCTATAAAAGAGATTTAGCAAGGTACAGAAAAGAGCAATACTTAACTCGGCCAAGAAAATGACCAGGAAACTTCCTTAGTAGAGGTGACATTAAGATTCACTTTGCAGAATATTTATTTTTTACTTCTGGAAAGAGAGTTGAAGAAAGCAATTCTGCATGTGCGGAAAGGTATATTGTTGTGGGACAAAATGGCCTATATAAAAGCACAAAGATCATATGGCAGATGGGAATGAAGTTTGCACCTGTCTTTCCAAGTAATTTTCCTTTTACTTCCTTTAATGTATACAGTCCTGCTTTCACCTTGCTTTTCCAGAATTTGCAACAAATATTTATTTTCTGTCTACAATGCACTAAAAAATAATTTTCATTTTATTAAACAAAATCCTCATTTAAAAAAATATTTTTAGTAAATAATAGCCCCTGAAAATTTGGAAAGATGAAATAAAATAGCAATTTTTTAGGGTCTTCTAAAGTATGTATGTTTTGTGATCAATTTCATGTAGCACATTATGAAGATATTCTCAATGTGTTTATATTTTCCAAATCACAGAAGATCTTGCATTTTCACATGTAAGCCAGACAAATAAAATACTATCTAAAAAAAGAGCTTTCCTCCAGTTGAAGAAAGTGATGAAAGACATACCAAAAGAAAGAAACAGAGCTGAATTGTAGCATTTGAAACTGCGTAGCTATTTGAAGACTGACGACAAATCCAGTGTCATCAGAATATGGGTAGGTGTAAGATGTAGTCAGACATCTGGAAAGTGAAATTGAGAGCAGATTGTAAAAATAAATTTTTGGCATCCTATTACATTTGTTTCAGAACTAAAATCAGAATAAATTTAAACTTGCAGCAGTAAAAGTTGTGGTTAGGACTACTGTCCTGGAAATGTTCATGTGAAGCAGAAACTAAATATATGAGCTTATGTTTACCCAAGCCTCCAGGGTGACAACCTTGGGTAGATGTACTAAAGAAGTATGGGCAGCATGCTGACTTATATTAGTAGAGGTAAGCATGTAAAGCTCCAAATCTATTAAAATTTAGACTCATAATTGACAATCAGGATAAATCATTATTAGTATGCTTAATGACAATGTAGGTCTTATGCTTTTCTTTGGTAAAGAAAATAAAAAGAAATAAAATATATAATATATATATATATATATATATATAATGACAATGTTATTTTCCTAAAATGAAATTTATAAACACAACCTAACTTAATACACACAATCGTTGAAATAAAGTAATATCCCCAAAACACAGTATAAACATTTGCAGACATGGAAGGCTGTGGATGACTACGTTTGTGAGACAGAAGTAAATGGAACCCAATTTCAAACAATTACATCCATGAATTGATAGTCAGAGTTGCTGGGCAACATTATTACTCCACCTCTACATATTTAAAAAGCAAAATTAAAATTTATGTATGCACATAATCCAAAAACATATATGAGCTCATTGACAGCATTAATTTATTAATTAAGTATTAAGTCAAATTAAATTGATAATAAATTTTTACACAAATTTACCTTAAATCTCATTATATTTATGTTTACATTTGAGTAAATATGACCTTTACAGTTAGAAAAACAGAGTCAGAATAATATCCTAGATATGGTTTATCACTTTGTAATTACTTGCAAATGGAAAACAATGAGATTTATAAGGCAATTTCTAACTTATATTAGAGTAGAAGCTGGTAATACTAGTAATGGGAAGAAAAAATGCTAATACGCAAGAAATGGGAAAAAAAAACTACACTTATTTCTTAAGCTGATAATTCATTTTGGATTTCTTGACTTAAACTTCAATCATTCAGTTTTGGGGGGATTAATGAAACTAAAAGAATTGGAAGAGAAATAGGATTAATAATAAAATAGAAAAAAATGTTTGAAATAAATATAAGTGAAAGAAGTGACATTATACATTTACAAAGAAGTTTGTTTTTATATATATCTGATAAAATTAGAATATTTATAGTTGAATGGTCAAAGTGTCATTTAAATAAAATAAATTCTATAAATATTACAGTTTAAAAGAGAATAAATTTAAAAGTGTTGTGTTATTTTATATCATTCAAATAAAAGGAAGACAAACTTTGTAAGAGAAACTTAGAAGGCAACCAGCATTTTCTTAGAGCTCATCAAGGAATGGCAATTAGGAATAATTGGAAGGAATATAGGGTAGTGCAATTAAGGCCAACAATTTGTTGGTGAGAACTCCTGGGTAAGAGTCTAAATTCTCATAGAAAGAGAAGAAATGTCCTCCCAAAGGGCACATAATGACAAAGCAGACATTACACTAAAGGGATTATTAGAAATAGTCTTTCTCCACTTGCAGAGAAATAGACTCAGTGGTCTGATTCCCACACTTGTTGCCTTATATTCAATGAACCCACAAGGTCTGATTTACCATTTTCTTCAAGATTCAAATAACTGAAAGGATTCTCAGAACTCCAGTGCTCAGAAATGAATGCTTTTCCCCTCTTTGTCTATTATTTGATATCATGAAATTACTTGAAGACATTTAATTATTCTTTCTGAATATGAGAATACTTAAATGCATAGTCTGAAAAAACAGTTAGAAATTAAAAATATGTGTAATATAAAATCAGAAGTTTATCTAATTAAGTTGCATCTTTTGTTAAATATTGAGGATTGTACATTCTAAAATACTATTGGTTAAAATTTTAAAATATATTCCAGGAAGGTCATTTTGTTTTATTGAAAGCTTGTCTACTTCTGGTGACTAGAATGGAGGCCATCTGTAAATTGTGAGGTGAGAAGCTGAGAATTAGACAACAAATGTAACGAACTTACATAAGGTTGAAAAAAAACAAACTTCTTTTAGAATTGAGATAATGTTTTTCTTACCATATCACCTGTTTGGTAGTTTCCTGTTAGCTGAAATCTAAAATAATCTAACTGGTATATTGGTTTACTATTGTAGGCAACAACTATATAAATGTAGAAATCACAGACTTGCTTTTAAAAGAGTTTGAAATTGCAAGCTTTATAAACATTTACTTAAAAATTTACAAAAACCACAAGGGGCTTATTAAGTAAAATTAAATCCATCTCAATAATTGGTATATAACATCTTAGAGTTAATATTATATATAAGTAGTTTGACAAATTACTATGGGATGATATCAGACTAATACATAATTTTTTGAACCAAGGTTAGTAACTATGTACATAAAAATGTTTTAAAGTCTTAAAGTATTCCATAAGACTTTTATATAAAACCATTTATTAATTTCTTTGATAATGTAAAATAACAATAACCTGTCCTTGAACATCTGATTAAATAAAATAAGTTGTTGTTAATATGCAACTTTAGTGATTTTATTTGTTTATTTGATTTTGGTTTGTGGTTAAGATAAACTTGAGGAGAAGTAGGTTTGTTTCATTTTTAGCAAGATAATTAAGATAAACAGACTGAAGAGAAAACATATTTATAACTTTAGGCTTAAATTATTCTTGACCAGGAATTGCAGGACTTCTAGAAGGGAGAAATTGAGTATTATGATCATTGGACTTAGGGATGATGGCATAGTTACAAAGATTTAACTATAGTCAGAAAAATAAAACAAACAGTAGTTTGGGTCATTTTGAATGCTATAGATAAAAAATACAAAATTCTTAAATTATCTTATCTTATCAAACAGGCCCTGAGATAATGATATATTTGAGTGCCCAAATAAAATTTCCAGAATTCCCAAATTCTGGCAAACTATATTGAGGAGCTACAACAATTATGACTACAAAAGAAATACCCAACTTTAGTATAGACAATAGAGACTTTAAAATTGTTAAAGATCTTCCTGACTTTGGTTCAGTCAATAATTCAAAGGAACACTGCAGCCAAGAAATCAAGAAAAGGTTGAGGCTTAATAGGGAAACTATGGAAGAATCAGGAAAGATCAAAAAGAGGAAAGAGGTGTCATGAGACTCCTATGATCATTTACACCCTCATATTTCTAATTTCTGTGTATGGGTGCAAAAGTTGAAAAGTGAAGAAAAGTGATAAGAAACAAAAATATTCAGTTGAAATGCAGTGTGGGAGGAGAGTCCGATGGATACCCCGGACCACCAGAAAAACAAACCAGTTGGTCTTACAGCATATGAAACTTGAAACATCACTGAGGGCAAAAATGACAAAACTTAAGCTGTCCTATTTTGGGCACATCTTGAGAAGGCAGGATTTTTTGGATCAAACATTAATGCTGGCCAAAAAAAAAAAAAAAAAAAAAAATGGCAGCAGGAAAGGGGAATAATGCATAGAGATGAATTGATTCAATAAGAAATGTGATAGGGATGGTCTACAGGAGCTGAGCAGGCCTACTGAAGGCAGGACATTGTGGACATCACTCATTCATATATATGGTCTCCAGGAGCTGGAGTCAACAAAGAAGGAACGTAATGAACAGATATGTGCTAGACTTTCTCAGGCTACAGATTATGATATTTATTCTTTTAAAATAATTAATAGATAAATGAGGTGAGATAAATAGCAGAAGGCATTTGGAAATAAAAACAGTAGTGTTTTGCCATGGTTAAAACAAAATTTTAGTTTTAGCTCTTTTAGAGGCTTGAGCAGTAATAAAATATTGTTTCCTTATTTCTCATAAAGTATAATTATCATCATCAGGAACAAAGAAAATTACTTCTTGTAATTTACATAAATTTTTTATCAAATCATCATAGTTAAAATCTCATAATATAAATACAAAGTTAGAATTTTTAAAAAATCTTAATTTAAAACTTATATAATCATTAATTATTTAGTTAAAATATTTATGAATATCCTCCAAATTTATGAAAACATAAGTAATTTCATAAATATGCCAGTATAATAATTTCTTTCTCATTTTGCACAAGCATGCTTGTTTTACATATAGTATTGTTAATTTAATAACATTTTAAAAAGCTTGCTATAAATAAAAATATCCCTAGTGAAAATGTGGTAAGGAAACCTCATTCAAAATGGAATAGGGAAGCCACAAGAGAGAGCTCTCACTGCAGCTTACGTAATCAGCAGAAGGAGGTTGAATTTCTTCTTCCCCCAGCAACACCCAGGCCTGCAGCCAATGAGAAGCTGCCTCCACTTTATGCTTTTTTATTCCTCCAATGAACGTTTGTCTAAACAACTCCTCCCAATTTTTTCATTGCCTCTAGAAAAGAATGCCCTTCTTTGTTCTTCAGATTTGCCCGTTTGTTAATGCCAAATTGTAATCCCTTTGCTATTCCCAGATAAACCCAATTTTGTTGGTAGAATTGCTTACCTTTTTATTTTAAAGTCTGTGGACCCTGTATAAGTCTGACAACTTATAGCCCAGTACATAATATCAATATACTATGGTATAATACATTTATAAGAAAAAAGAATAATGTTCTAATAAGACAATCCTAAATTAAGACTTTGAGTAAATTCATCTAAATATATTTTTTAAATATCTAACTTGACTTTTTTGTTTTTCAGAGTCAGAGAGAGGGATAGATAGGGACAAACAGACAGGAACAGAGAGAGATGAGAAGCATCAATCTTTAGTTTTTTGTTGCGACACCTTAATTGTTCATTAATTGCTTTCTCATATGTGCCTTGACCATGGGCTACAGCAGACCGAGTAACCCCTTGCTCAAGCCAGCGACCTTGGGTCCAAGCTGGTGAGCTTTGCTCAAACCAGATGAGCCGGCGCTCAAGCTGGCGACCTTGGGGTCTCAAACCTGGGGTCTTGATCCTGGGTCTTCTGCATCCCAGTCCGATGCTTTATGCACTGCACCACCACCTGGTCAGGCTCTAACTTGACTATTAAAGACTTACCACATACAATACAATGATTTATAAACTATAAAGAATATAGACAAAAGAATAATAAGAAACAACACTGTACTGAAAAAGTAGCAATATTCTACGGTGTTAAGACAACAAATTCTAACATTATAAGATAAAATAAAAAAATTTTCAAAAAATGTAGAAATTTCAATGAACTTTTAGATAGAGATTAAACTGTGAAAGGAAATCAAAGAGCATATTCTATTTAGTAGTTCTTCAGGGTTGTTATTATTATGAAGGATAAAATAAAATTTTCGATAACTGTATAAATAAATAAAGATCAACATGGTTTCTAAACTAAAATTCATGCCTGACCTGTGGTGGCGCAGTGGATAAAGCATCAACCTGGAAATGCTGAGGTCGCCAGTTCAAAACCCTGGGCTTACCTGGTCAAGGCACATATGGGAGTTGATGCTTCCTGCTCCTCCCCACCTTCTCTGTCTCTCTCTCCTCTCTCTCTCCCTCTCTGTCTCTCTCTCCCCCTTTCTCTCTCCTCTCTAAAATGAATAAATTAAAAAAATTTTTTAACTAAAATTCATTATTTATTCTATACAAAACTGGAAGACAATAGTGTTTCTGAAGATTAATATTAAAATTACTTTTTTAATTTGGAAATATTAAGCTGACAATCATGGGAAGAAAGGATTGAAGTGAGTAGTGTTAGGATTCTATAAAACAATACAAAGTTCCTTAGTAGTCACTATATGAGAAGAGTATAGAGGAGAAAATTTAAGAAAGGTAGGATTTGTAAAATTATTTTAGACACTGGACATGTTAAATGCATCTTTCTTTCTCACTGCTATAAATAACAAAGGACACACATGAACTTGTTGAAATTGCAAATGAGATTTGTTGGCTCACGTAATTACTATACATGGTTCAAAGTTATTGCCAAATTCAAGTGGAATTTGGTGCTAAGGTCCATTATTCTGATGTTTCTAGTTCAACTTTCTGCTAAATTTTTCTTAAGGTCGGTTAATTTTTAGGTTATAACTACTAGTAACTACAGGCTAGCATGATTTTTTTTATTTCCTAGACACATTATAAATAACCCATGAGCAATATCTTGGATTCACATGCTTGCATTAACTTAATACCAATACTCTACCCTGCATAAAGTCTATAGCCTGGAAGATAGAATCCTGCTGATTGGTTGGCTATGTGACCTTTTCTTGAAACCATGGTGGAATTAAGCATGAAAGAGCATTTATTGCAAATGTTTTCTTCTAGGAGTTTTATGGTTTCAAGTCTTACATTTAAGTCTTTAATCTGTTTCGAGTTTATTCTTGTGTTTTATGTAAAGAGGTGGTCTAGTTTCATTTTTTTTGCAAGTATCTGTCCAGTTTTCCCAACACCATTTGTTGAATAAACTGTCTTTAACCAATTATGAATCAGTATCTTTTAATCTGGCTTGTGTTTCATTAATGTAAGCTTGGTATATTTCTTTCCATACTTTTACTTTTAAACTTACTGTACTCTAATATTTTATTGCACCTATAACTAACATATTAATAAGTTCATGTTTTAAATCCAATCTGACAAACCTGTTTGGAATTGTTCATTTTATTTAAGAAAATTAATGGTATATATGTTCTAAAAGTAATTTGTCACCATATGATTTCCAATTATGTTCTTTTACTAAGACATTTTTATAGTGTCACTTTCACCTTTCTTTTATATTATTTTTTATTATTTTGTGGTTTTATTAGCTTGATAATTTATACTTTTCAAAACATGTGTGACACAAAAGTATACATTAAAGGAGAAAAAAAACTCAACCTGCAGCACATGAAAATTCTAGATTAATACATTCAGGCAATGAAAGATGGATGTATTGGCCTTTGAGAAAATAAAAAGCTTGACTTTTAGCAAATGCCTTAGACTCTACATGTACTTTTGATATAGTAAATATTGTTATAAATTGATAAGCTTACATTTGAAGTCATTTTCTTTCATGTTGAAGTACATCAGTAAATCTAATACTGCCAAAATGTTTTCCCCCAAAATCTCTTATTTCTTATTCTTTATTTTTTACAAACCTCTTTATTGTCTTATTTTCAACAAGCTGCATTTCCTAAGAATCTTAAAGGTTTAGATGACTTTATGTATATAACCCACCAGAATCATTAAAAAGATAAAAAAAGACACTTAGCCAAACTTTATATTTGAAGCTAAGACCTCACAATTGCAAGTGTTTAAGTTTTAGCACTCATGAATATGTTGCTCAGAGTAAAATTTTAAAGTAATACTAACTTAATGACCTGAAAATAATATTATGGATAAAAATTTCAGAGATATCATATAGAGTTTCTTAAGAAACTTAGATGACAATAAGATTAGATGTTTCTTAAAAATGTTTGATGATGTAAAAGTTAGCTCTAGCAATAGAAGCAATATCAAAGATTCATATAAAGAATTTGTATTAAATATTTATATAAAATGTGAAAATTGATAAAAATAATATTGCTAAATTTATATGTAGTTTTACATAGTGTATATAGATAAATCTAACTAAATTTTTTAAAATAGACATTCTCATAGATATTTGTTCTATTAATCTGTTTTCTTAAAAGTTTAAATAATCAATGTGTCCCAAAATTTTCAAAAAATATTCTGTTGAGAAAATGCAAAGCAAGATCTTCAGTTGAGATATTTATTCCAGAATGTATATTAAATACATTTTTATACTAAATATTACTTTAAAACCTCTTGACTTACTTAATAGTGTATGAAAATTATAGTGGAATTTTTTTTCAATAACATTTGTTTTTATAAAGAGTAGCAATTCACATAATATCCATTTTGAATATTCTTTTCTCTCTTGGTAACTAAAGTCAGAAAGGGGAAAAGGTAGAGAACATGGCTATTTAATTAGGGATTCCTAAACATACAATTTATCAAGAGTTTTTACTATCTTAGAAAGGTGGTAATATGTTAACAATATTGTTTCTGTAAATATAGTGATCAAGTAATTTATTAGTCTTTCAATTGGTATCCTTTTTTTGTTTTTTTTTTTCATTTTTCCGAAGCTGGAAACAGGGAGGCAGTCAGACAGACTCCCGCATGCGCCTGACCAGGATCCATCCGGCACACCCACCAGGGGGCGATGCTCTGCCCCTCTGGGGCGTCGCTCTGTTGCATCCAGAGCCATCCTAGCGCCTGAGTCAGAGGCCACAGAGCCATCCTCAACGCCCGGGCCATCTCTGCTCCAATGGAGCCTCGGCTGCAGGAGGGGAAGAAAGAGACAGAGAGGAAGGAGAGGGGGAGGGGTGGAGAAGCAGATGGGCGCTTCTCCTGTGTGCCCTGGCCAGGAATCGAACCTGGGACTCCTGCACACCAGGCTGACCCTCTACCACTGAGCCAACCAGCCAGGGCTCGGTGTCCTATTTTTGATAATATACTTTTTATCAATTTCTTTAGCTTACTTAAGAGACTCTATTGAGTGCAGTCTATCAAATCTCTGATTTTAAGCAAATACCAAATGATAATAGAAATAATAGTTTTCTATAAGAAAAGCATTTTTACAGCAAATATTCTCAGAGCTGTGGCTATATTTGTTCCATTATGGACTCATTAAGAAATTCATGACTTCTCTTTTCAGGTCAGATGCCCTCTAACACATCAGAATTAATCAGCTGTATGTTTGGTTAGTTCCACTGTCATAGCTGCAGGCCATCTACCATGCCTCTGCACAGCCGTGAAAATGCAGGGATCATACAGTTCAGTCTTTAATTCTCTCTGTGCTGTGACCTCGCTTTTGCCTTCTGGGGACTCTAAAATAGCAATGTTGCTGCCTGAGGCTTCTGAAATAGCAACACATTTCTTCCACATTGGGTGTGGTATTATTCCATTACAGATCATTTTTAATATGATTCATTTGTTCTCTGCAGAATTGTGCTGCTGGCTTTGAAAACAAAAATTTTTTTTAAAAAAGAGTTCTAATATATCCTTTTGCTTTATGTTTTTGAAGTGCTGATTTGATGTGAAAAACTATGGCATAAATGATTCTCATTTCTATTTTTGGAAATTTTCTATTTTGATCAGATCAGAATTATATTTCATAAGCATTTGAAACAGCACCTCTATTTTATGATAAGTGTAATATTGCCATTCATTTTTTTACCAGGTATTTTTCTTGCTTTTGTGTGTTGGTGATCCTGTGTTATATAAGTGGCCATTGAATAACACAGGCTTGAATTTTGTGGGTCATCTTATGCATAGATTTTTGTCGATAAACACCTGTACAGTTTTTGATTAGTGGTTGGAAGTCTGCGCATATGGAGGACCAACTGTGTGCATTGTTCTAAGGCATTTTATAAGAGGCACTTGAGAATTCATGTATTTTGACACCCATGCGGGTCCAGGAACCAATACCCCTTGGCTCTGAGGGGACACTTAACTTTTTGTGAAGTCAAAAGTTGAATGCAACATTTTGGCTGGGGGTTAGGGAGGGCATGGTTTGGTGCCACTGACCCCTGTATTGGGAAAGAATCAAATGGATACTGTTGCTGTTTGACTTTCCCCTTATGTCACTTCTCTCATTTTTATGACTTAAAAGAAGTCATCCACTTAGTGTTCAGGTCTTTGTAGACTCCGTGTACAAGGTTTTTTTTTTTTTTTTTTTTTCATTTTTCTGAAGCTGGAAACGGGGAGAGACAGTCAGACAGACTCCCGCATGCGCCTGACCGGGATCCACCCGGTACGCCCACCAGGGGCAACGCTCTGCCCACCAGGGGGCGATGCTCTGCCCATCCTGGGCGTCGCCATGTTGCGACCAGAGCCACTCTAGCGCCTGGGGCAGAGGCCACAGAGCCATCCCCAACGCCCGGGCCATCTTTGCTCCAATGGAGCCTTGGCTGCGGGAGGGGAAGAGAGAGACAGAGAGGAAAGCACGGCGGAGGGGTGGAGAAGCAAATGGGCGCTTCTCCTGTGTGCCCTGGCCGGGAATCGAACCCGGGTCCTCCACACGCTAGGCTGACGCTCTACCGCTGAGCCAACCGGCCAGGGCTCTGTGTACAAGTTTTAATACAAGGTGATGAACAGTTTCTGGGACACCATTAAAACGTATCTTTCTTTGTGTTTGTAGTCTAAAATATTTATTCCTTATATTTTTCAAAATTGCAATTCTGTTTTTGTTAATCCATTAAGTTACAATATGCAGAAATGTCATACAGCTGTTTAACACTGACAGATTTTGGATTATTACAGTTTAGATTCCAATCACATATTCCATAACTCCTTCTTTTGTATAACATTTGACCAGCATGTAACTTTGTATGTTTCCATTAAAATTTTACATGTGACAAATGTGCATTGTAAATATTTAGAAACAAATAAATTCACATTAAATAAAGCAATGTGATTGTTTTATATGTGCATTTTAATTAGTTGTAGATAGTAATTAGAACTAATTATGTCAAACTGTGATTATACAAAGGACATAAATTCAAAGCGAATACAGTCAATTGAAAAATTCTAATCGATTAAGTCTAGTTGGCACAGAATTTATGCTGCACACACACTGTTAACTTCTCAGAAGCATTTAACAAAGATATGTGATACACTGATGATTTGGAAAAAAATAAGCACTTTTGTCAGCAGAACAAAATGTTTTTCATAAATTTAACAATTTTTAGATTTATCACCATGAAAACTGAAATAATCCTAAACCTATCTACTTTGAGGAAACAACATAAACATCAACAATAACAGCAGCTAACCCTGGCCAGGTAGTTGGTTAGAACACCACTTCAGTAACCAAATTGTATATTTTATTCCCGGTCAGGGGACATACAAGAATCAACTGATCAATGCATAAATAAGTTACAACAAATTAATGTTTTTCTCTTTCTATGTAAAATCAATAAAAATAATAGTACAGCTAAATGAAAATTATAATTGAGGGGTCATTTTTCTTTTAAAAAATCCACTATATTAAATTATTTGATTCAAAATTACTTTCAAAAATATTTTAATGACAAATGGTATTTAATGTGGATGCACATTATCTTACATTCATAAAACCCATAAAAAGTGTTAATGCTGAATCTAGTTTAAAGACTGAAAAATTTGCTAAATGGAGTTTTAAATTTCTATCATATTACTATTTCCCAGGCAGTCACAACATTTCAATATAACTGAACATTTTTATTGTAGTATCCGAATTATCATTTTAAACATAACATACAGAGAAATGTTACATAAAGTATTCCAGTCTCTTGTATTAGCTATTATTCCAAATAAAATAGTTATATTTAATAAACAGTGTCATAGAAAAAGTTTAGAAAATGAATATACGTAATCTTTCCCAAGAGCAGAACATACAAGACTATTTTTAACACAGTAAAGATAGCATCATCTTACCTCATCACTTTGGCTATGGAGAAACTTTTATGGAGTAAACTTCAGTTTCTTAAAAGACTGATGAGAAGACATTTTATTCAAGTCAAGTTTAAATTATATGTATAATGTTTTTAAACTTGACTATGAACATGCCATTAACTATTGATAATAAAAATCAATTGTAGTTGTTATTCATTTTATATATTATTATTTTTAAAATGGAAAAGGTCTTGTAAGTCACTTAGTCCAATAAATATTGATTTTACCTATAAAAAGCCAGTGAATTTAAGTCACAGAGTTACTTAGTGAATAGGATGACTGGCAACATGTCTCTTATTTTCTAATAAAGGAAATTAAATTAGGTGATTTAGAAAGAGAACATAAAATGAATAAGAGATAATGGATAGGAGACATGAGAAAGGATTAAAAAATTATGTGAAACACGTCTCCAAGATTTTGTTACTTATTGATTAGGGATTATGGTAAACAAAATAAAGTATTCCCTGACACCCTTTTCTAAAAAAAACAAGATATCACATTCTAATGAAAATTTTAAAATTGATAACTCTCCAGCCTTAAAATAGGGTAGTTATCTTTGATTACTTAGGCAGATCCAATGCAGAGACAAGAGCCCTTAAAAGTGGTAGGTGGTAAAAGCATGGTACAGTGCATGGATGATTTGTTATAGAATGATTCACTTGAATTGGTAATGTTATTAAACAATGTCACCCCAATAAAATCAATTAAAAAACAAAAGTGGTAGAAGTAGAGGGAGGCATAAGACTAGAACTAGAAAGATGCTAGCATCAGAAAAATCCACCCCAACCTTCTTAGCTTTGAAGATGGAGAGAAAGTCTAACAAATCAAGGAATGTATGTGGTATCTAGAAGAAGGAGAAGCCAAGTAAACAGATTCTTCTAGACTGCTTTAAAAAAGCCATTCAGCCACACCAATACCTTGACTTTGACCCAGTGACACCCAATTTGGACCTTTCCAAACTGTAAAGCAATAAAGCTATGCTGTGTTTAGGCTTCAAGTTTGTTTTAATTTATTACACCACTAGTAGAAAACTAATGAATATAAAGTTGTACAGTATTAGAAATATCAGAAAAAAAATGAAAGAGTCAAAATGCGTACGACAGAGACTTAAGAGTGCAAGAGGGCAATGTCTTTAGCACTTTTAGTTTGAGACAAATAAGAAAAATGTAAACTTCCAGTGGGAAATAAATTTAAATAGGTATTAAACTCAGATGCAGGGATTAAAATTGCAATCTATGTATAGGTCTTCTGAATATTAATATAGAAATAGTACCTGGGGTCTCGAACATAGAGCTTCTTCACAGGGAAGAAAAAAATAGTAGGAGATTATGTCATTTGATCATAAGTAGATCTGGAAATGAAGATAGATAAATATAGATATATACACCCATATCATCAATATCTATCTACAACTTTATCTCATTTATCATTTATCACCTTATTATCTTCTATCTATCTATCTATCTATCATCTATCATCTATCTATCATCTATCTATCATCTATCTATCTAATCTAATCTAACCTGCCTATCTATTGATCAATTGGCTAGATAGCAGAGCATGTGCTATTTCCAAAAATGAAAAAGAACATAATTATATTACTAAATAAATTTCCTCTGTATGACCTTATGCCTAAAATGAAGCCATAATGTTTATCCATAAGGCATCATTTTAAAAATTATGGCTAATTCAGAAGAACATCTGTACCTGCAAGATGTCCAGATTGACCACCATTGTGTTTTTAGAATAAAAAATGAAGAGCTTATATCAAGAGTTTATCTTGGCTGCTAGCCTGGGTTCTGTTTAACGGAGCTTCATATAACTTTGCAGTAATTTGTATAATATGCTAACCTTAGCTATATGCATTTTCTTAAATTTTTTGGGTGCAATAATATGTCTGAGAATCTAAGTCCCTGGAAGCTTTTGTTATAGATACAATTTGTATTTCTTAATTTTGGTATTTTTATATACCTAAACAATGAGTCCTGTCTTAGTTAGACTTTCCCAAGTATAATTTTTCTCAAGAATCGATAAAAATCATTTTTATTAATATTACATTTATTATCAACATGTTAACCTTAGAAATTATTCTAAATACACAATTAAGATATGCTTGGAATAAAAAATTAAAACTGCATAAGCATGTAAACTAGTTTGACCAAATTCATATTTATAAATGACAATTTCAAGAAATTGTTGATGTCAACATAACATTTTGTGAAATATTTTCTCAGCTAATAAATAAGATGTTTACAGTAAAAACCAAAACATTTTAATAAAATTATTTCCCCTTAAAATGCATTAATCTACAAGGATTGATAAGGATTACTAAACCAATCTTATTCTACTTTTCAAAATAAGAAATAATACTTGTAGACTTTGCTATTTGTACATTTGAGAATTGAAATTTAAAATCAAACTAATACCAAATAAAATGGCTTTCAAACACATCAAGTTATGTTCTCTGGTTACATTACATTGTTAACATACAGAAACTTGAATTATTTTTACAATTCACTTCAAAAGTGTGAAGATTTTGGAGTGTGACCCAAGGAGTAATTAATTGCCTTCACATTGAAAACAAAGTATATGCTGAGTGAAAGATTACAATACGGAGATCTTCAGTTATGTGACAATAACGTGGAGTCAATCATCATTGAAACTATTATTAGCTTTGCCATCTCCACTGAGTAAAAAATACATGGAGAAAGCTAGATTTTTTAGTATAGCAAACTGAATAGAAGCACAGATATGGTGATACACTAACCTGTGTTTTCAACACACCACAAGCCTATATGGCCTGAATGATCTTCAGAATTATGCTCAAACATCCATTTTATTATGTAAAATATGAGAAATAAAACCCTGTTAAAATACAGAATGTTGAATTATTTTTAAAATTCATTGCTGGCCATGGAAGGGGGAGTGAAAAAGAAGGGGAAGGGAGAGGGGTAGAGAAGCAGAATGATTGCTTATCTTCTGTCCCCTGACTGGAAATCAAACCCAGAATATCCATAGGCCAGGCTAACAATCTATCCACTGAGCCACTGGCAAGGACCATGCCATGATATTTCCAAAAGTCTATGACAGTCCTGTATATTTGTGTTGCCATTTTTTTTAACTGGTTTTATACTATTTCGAACCATCTCCACTCATCAAAATTTTAACCTTATTGTAGGGATCTTAAATTTCTAACAATTAATGTTTCTAGTCATCTCCCTCTTAATGGGCTTTCTCCCTGTAATTAGCATAAGCAACTCTCTCTTCCTGCAAAAGCCTACACTTTCTATCACCCTGCTTCTCTCACCAAATAAAGCTCTTTTTATCTCTCCTCAGGCTTTCTGGAGATCTTATTTATTCCACATCTGCCTAGTCTTATCTCCCAGACCCTCCTTAATCCATGGGTTTTAACTTCAGTCTCTCTGGATTATAGAAATTGGTTTAAAAGGTCTCAAATAGCCACCTCACAGATAACTCCGATGGGGATCTTTTAACAGACAGTCTAGGACTTATTGGTCGTGCTTCTTTTAGACTTTTTGAAACTATGGTCTGAAAGTTTCTTTCTTGTATCTTTGATTTTATTAGCCATTCATGCTTTACTCTATATTATGCAATACTTATATATTTTTTTATGAAAAGAAGTTTTATTTCAATTTTCATTGAAATTTTCTTTGTAAAACAGACTAACAATTACTTAATATTATTAAAAAATAAATAACCATAATTGAAGGGAATGTGATGAAATTATAAGCCTCGGTTGCCTTGGCATAAAGAAAAAGAAATTAAAACAATCATTTTCACTGTCACAGAAGGGTTCCATTCCAGAAATTTAATGTTTCCACTAACATTTTGGAACAGATTCATAAGAATTAGCAGTTAGCATCTCTGCCATTTCTAGTCATTATGCATTTGAGTGGAAGTTTAGATATTTCTCAGTGAAGCTAGCTGCTTGTCATCCACTGTGAGTGTCCTGACAGCATCAAAGAGACATTTCAATTTTTGAATTCTTTTTAAACATTTGAAAGGCCATAGATGTCTCTTGATATGGTGACACATTTCTCTGCCAAGAAAGAAAGAAAAGCAAAACTGAGTTAGAAATAATAAAGAAAATCTCGGTATTCCTTACACAGATGGGCCACCCCTTATGCTAGTTTTGCTTCTAGTGTGAAGAAAGAGATCCAATAGAATTTATTCACCTCACCTCTTAGAAACCATCATGATCCCCAAAGAAGTCTCATCTTCTATTCCAAAAATCATCAAGTCATTATCTATTTAAAAAAAAAAATATATATATATATATATATTTAAAGGCTTTTTTAAATAATGGATTAGGACTCACATTTAATACAACAGAGATGTGATATTAATGAAAGATACAAACATTTCGGTGTTTGACTGAACTTGAACTTGAGGAAAAATAATAAATTATTAAATTTTTGAATTAAGTTTCTTTGAGTGAGAGAAAATTAAAACTCCAATTTAGCATCATTAGACAAAAATAAATGTTATCTCTTGGTTAACTGAGAAGTATATATATTTGGACATGTAAAGAGATTTTTTGTTTAAATTAAGGACCTGGAGTTACTAATATGGAATATTTTCTAAAAATAAGAATTTGTTAATACTTAGCAAACTACAAGAAAAGAAGGAGATAAATGAATATGTAGATTTTTCAGTGCTAAGAGGAAGCATCCCTGCACATAACAGTGGTGAATAATAAAGCTTGTTTTCCACAAAAATAAATCTGTAACCACTAGAAAAATGAAAAATTCTTCTGAGAGCTCATAGAAATATTTAATAATAAAATAAAATATTCCAATTTTTTTCATGTTGACACAAATAGCATAAAAAATGCAGCTCATACTAAAGATAACCTGAATAAATTGAGGACAAAGGAATAGACAGAATTTGAATTTAATTAAACTATCTTAAAGAATTCTGATATTCCTGAATTTCATTCTGGTCCATTGGATCATAGGAAATAATTTGAATTTTATATATTTTTAGTATTATCAAAATATAAATAATAAAGTGATTGGTTCAAAAGATGATATATTCATTGTCACACTAATACCTGTCAGAAGTGTAAAATTCATAATAGAGTTAAACAAAAGTAACCTTTATTTTGAAACTAACTCTGAGGAAAAATAAATTTATTTTTTATGTGCACTATTTAGATATATGTCTACAGCTCATATACATTGGATTTCAGTGTAAATGAAAAATAATAAATATGATATATGATATATGTGTCTATATATAACATATATTGTAACATGTGGAAATAAACTTCTAATTTAGCATATATGTGTAATTGTGTATTTTTCTAAATTAGAGAGCTTCACCTTTAAATTTGAAGGTAATCAGTGTGCTAGCAAATGGTTAAATTCTATTATTTTAAAGTTTCTCTTCAAAGTTCCATCCTCACATTTATTATATTTTCATTTATTACATAGATTCCTTCAGTTTCCATTACAAAATTATATTCAAGCCATTCTTTTCTCCCATACTGTAGCTTTCTGAGAAACCTCCAGATTTAGGTTCTGTGTTCTTCCCACATGATGCCATTGTATCCCTGTAATCTGCTGTCAAACACTTGTCAACCCACACTGCAATTGCCTTTTTATGTACCTGCATGAGAGAATCTCAGGTCTGTAAAGTGAGGGACCATCTCTTTACCACTCATGTGCTGGAAACAATGCTTAACACAGCATGTTTTATACACTAAGTGATTACCTGTGTGCATTATGGAGTTTGAATTGCAGTCTCCCTGTATTCTGGCCGTAACAGATGATTTTTACTATTTGAATTGTACCTCTCTACTGAGATTTAAACTGTCATTGACAATAAGACTTAAAAGTTTGTTTCAGAAAATTCTAGTTCAAAAAAACAAGATAATTAGTCAATAAATAACTGCTCTTTCCTTCAGAAAGTTCCGAAACTTTTCTGGGACAACTACTTGCCTATTTGGCAAACATTTGCCCAAGTTTCAGAACCCTGGTCTCCGTGTGTTTACTGATCGTAATCTGTTATGTCATAAACTTGACCCAGTGTTAGCTAGCTCCCTCTCTGAAAGATCCACCTCAAACCACGGACATCCAGACTTTAAATTCCTATCGTTAACTTTTTTAAGTTTCCTTCTCTTGAGAAAATGTCAAAATGATACCGTCACATAAGGCTGTATATTTCATTAACTCAGCTTTTCTCTGATTAACAGATGGTTCCGTTAACCTTTGTGAGACATCAACAGCCAACATTTTCAAAAATTCAAAATTTCTGTGAGAAACCTCCTGTTTTATACATTGTTGTGTTTTATTCACTTACTTGTGATACACTACAAATGATGATGGAGAAATAAATTACCTGAACTGTTTAAATACTAATATCAGAAAGTAAATAACACACTCATTATTTACACCTTTTAATAACACATTTTGAAAGTGTCAAAGTCATGTTCCTTTACCATAAATAGGTTTGTGGCAGCCCTTAGGTGTATTCTAAAACATAGTTATGTCCCTGAATCTTCTTGAAATGTATTGTTTTATTCTTTTTTCTACATTTATAAATACAAACAAACCCTAGGTTTGAGATTGGTTAATTTTATCCAGGAGTTTCCCTACATCTCATGCCAAGGATATGACAATATATTTAAGATTTATACATAAGCGCCAATACAACTTTTGCTTTTCTTTAACTCTAATGTAGCATAATTATGCATCTTGTATATTGTGTTTAAATGGGCAGGTACAGATAATCCTACTTAAATTTATGGTGGAAAAAAGGAAGACAAATTCTTGATAATTATTATTATTTGTATTTTTCTGAAGTTGGAAACGGGGAGGCAGTCAGACAGACTCCTGCATGCACCTGACCGGGATCCACTCGGCATGCCCACCAGGGGGCGATGCTCTGTTGCAACCAGAGCCATTCTAGTGCCTGAGGGAGAAGCCATGGAGCCATCCTCAACTCCAGGGCCAACTTTTTGCTCCAATGGAGCCTTGGCTGTGGGAGGGGGAGAGAGAGAGACAGAGAGGGAGGAGAGGAGGAGGGGTGGAGAAGCAGATGGGCACTTCTTCTGTGTGCTCTGGCTGAGAATTGAACCTGGGACTCCTGCACGCCAGGCTGACGCTCTACCACTGAGCCAACTGGCCAGGGTCTATTATTATTATTTTTAACTTACAACATACTTTCCTCAAATTGTAGCAGAAGCATTCATTTTTTTTTCTTTAAATGAACTGGAAAATTTCAACTTTGGTTGTGAGTCTTTTTTGGTAAGTAATACTAACTGCTAAGATTTATTACAGAAAATGATAAAAAGCAAACACAGCAAGAAAATGACCTGAGTCCAAGAGGAGTCCATAGAGGTCCAAGAGAATCTTCAGAGAACTTCTTTGTCTGCAGTGACAGAGGATGCTCCACGTCTGCCTATAAGCTACAGGCACATGCGTGGAATGTCTCTCCCCAAATAGATCCAAATAACATTCAGGGTCTGAGGCTTTTATGGGGCATCTGTATATAGTTGTGATTTTTAATCTAATTTATATGCTGAAGTACAATTTAGTGTATACTACTCAACAAGAAAATATAATGGAACAAGTTAATAACTAATCAATTGTATTATTTTACAATAACATATACCCGATTTACCAAAAAAAAAGTGCAATTTTAAAATATCATAACTATTTATAACTCTGGTCTTATTAAAGCTCTGGCCTGAGGTGTGCTCTGTGCCTCTGGTGCTAAAATAGGAATGAACTTTCCAATGACAGTAACCCTTCCTGACTTTGTGAAAATGGGAGTGATTGTAGAGGTCATGTTTCTACAGAATTTAGAAAAAAAGAAAAGAGCAAACTTGTTGTTGTTTTTTTCTATTTAATAAAGCATTGGAAAAATCAGGCAAAGTCAATGCAGAACTGCAGTCATGAATAGGATCTGATGCAGTAATTTGATTCATGAGAGCTATCCTAATCGGAGCTTGAAGGCTAAAGCATGTAATTACTCTAAAACATGGAGCCAGAGTCAGCTCTAAATACAGAGCTTCTTTCCTTATGTTCTTCATGTTTCCCTCATAACTACTCTCCCTGACTCACTTGGCCTTTCTTTTCCAAAACTCACCCTTCTGAATCATCTGATTTCTTCTATGTAGGGTTTAATTTTGACTCCCACAAGTAACTGCTAAGTTCCCTGATTTAGACCAGCAGTCTGTCTATTTCTTTATGGTACTAGATTAGGCTAATATTTTCTGATTCTATTAGGTAATATTTTGTTGGTTTATGATGATAAAAAATAAAAAACACATACAATTTTTGAAGGTATATATTATTTTTGACACTGCAACTCCATAATGAACAAGAAACTTACCAGACATAAGAACTTTTAATAATTTTTAAAAACATAGGTTTATTTATTATTATTATTGGACAGTAAACTGACAGTATTTTGCTATTAAATGTTAATAAGTATTGGGATTTTTGATATGAACTGGGTATTTTTTTTAAAGTATAAAAGTAATATAAAACTTTTTACTACAAATTTCAGACATATAGTAATTCAAATGTACTATAATTTAAAACTTATTTTTGTTGTTATTATCTAATTTTCTTCAGATTCAGAAAAGAAATGGAGCACTAAACCTCAGGTTATCTGGTGGTGGGTGGTCAGGAACATTTATAGGTGGAATTATGTTATGATCATTTTTTCTTTTTTTTGTATTTTTCTGAAGTAAGAAGCAGGAAGGCAAAGAGACAGACTCCTGCATGTGCCCAACCAGGATCCACCCGGCATGCCCACCAGAGGGCATTGCTCTGCTGCAACCAGAGCCATTCTAGCACCTGAGGCAGAGGCCATAGAGCCATCCCCAGTGCCCGGGGCCATCTTTGCTCCAATGGAGCCCTGACTGCAGAAGGGGGAGAGAGAGATAGAGAGAAATGAAAGGGGGAAGGGTGGAGAAGCAGATGGCATTTTTCCTGTGTGCCCTGGCCAGGAATTGAATCTGGGACTTCCACACACTGGGCTGATGCTCTACCACTGAGCCAACCAGGCAGGGCCTTGTCATGATCATTTTTAAGAAGGGAACCAGAGCTAGTTGTTCTGGGCTCTGTAGGAGGATGTGTGCTACTGAGGGATCCTGGATATCCTCAAGGCTGCCCTATTATCACTCATAGAAGGAAGTTTTGAGAGGTTCTTGGGAAATGGATATTTTAGAGTGTTCTTTTTCTACCTATTAAAAAAAAGTTTGCAATGAAACAGTGTGCACCGGAGATGGGAAGATGGCAGCGGAGTAGGCGGATGCACAGACACACAGCTCTCACCACCAAACTGGAATACAAATCAATTTAGAAAAAATCAACGTGAAAAACCAACTCTGGACTACAAGAACGGCTCTCAAAAACCAAGGAGCAAAGAAGAAGCCACAACAAACCTGGTAGGGAGTGCCTGAATCTCCTCTGCTTACAGGAATGGAGGGGAGGGGAAAGCTGAGAGCCCAGAGGGGATCTCACCCAAGAAAAAAGAGCAGAAAATACTGCTCACACCCACCTGCCTGATGACCAAGGAGCGAGGTGTGTTGAAAAGACCAGCTTATCTCTCAAGTGGAAAGGACAGGGAGAGGGACAGACTGTGAGGGGCTAAGAAATTCAGGAAACGAACTAAAAAAGCTGACTCATCCATGCTGGAGGCGCCCATAGCTGGGGGAGGGACTGAACCTTCCACAAAAGAGTAATGAATTTCTTCCAGATCAGAGACCTCTGCACATCTCTCCAGCTCCAATCAGCACAACCAGACACAGCTGAAAACAAGAAGTGGGGAGGAGGGGCAGTAACTCAGGTCTCCATGGAGATCTGAGATACACCTCCCCCTACTGAAGCTGAGAAAACACCCTTCCCCCAGAGAGATTAGTTGGCTGAAGAGGCCTTCAGAGTCTCAGGTTACACCCGTCGCATTCCTGGATACACTTTCAAGGAAGCCCCCTGCTGAGATCAATAAACAAGACTATCACCTGTTAAGAAAACAAAAAAATTAAGACTTCAAAGCTGCCCAAATCTGAAAGTGGATTACAACTAATAGCTGATACCAACCAAAGAAGACCTAGAAATAACACAACTGAAAACTGGAGGCAGACAACACCAAGCCTAGACTCAACCAACTCTACAAATAAAACACCCAAACACAATGAGAAGACAAAAAAGTGCAATCCAAATGAAACCACAAGAGATACCTTCAGGAGATGAACTGAGTGATATGGAAATAAACAAACTTCCAGATGCAGAGTTCAAAATAATGATTGTAAGGATGCTTAAGGATCTTAGAACAACAATGGATGGTCATTATGAACACCTAAATAAAGAAATATCAAGTATAAAAAAGAATCAGATGGACATGAGAAATACAATATCAGAAATAAAGACCACAATGCAAGGAATTAAAAACAGGATAGATAGAGCTGAGGATCGAATCAGCGAGTTGGAGGACAACTGGAATGGAGGCATGACAGCAGAGAAGAAAAAAGAAAAGAGACTCAAAAAGTCTGAGGAAACTCTTAGAGAGCTCTGTGACAACATGAAGAGAAAAAGCATCCGCATCATAGGGGTTCCTGAAGAAGAAGAAAAAGAACAAGGGATAGAGACTTTGTTCAATCATATCATAGCTGAAAACTTCCCTAAATTAATGCAGGAGAAACTCTCACAAGTTCAAGAAGCACAGAGGACTCCATTAAAGAGAAACCCAAAGAAACCTACACCAAGACACATCATAATTAAAATACTAAAGCTAAGTGATAAAGAGAAAATATTAAAAGCTGCAAGAGAAAAAAAAGCTATCACCTACAAAGGAACCCCCATAAGGATGACATCCAACTTCTCAACAGAAACACTTGATGCCAGAAGGGAATGGCAAGAAATATTCAAAGTAATGCAGAACAAGAACCTACAACCAAGACTACTTTATCCAGCAAGGCTATTGTTTAAAATTGAAGGAGAAATAAAAAGCTTCCCAGACAAAAAACAACTCAAGAAATTCATTACAACCAAACCAATGCTGCAGGAAATGTTAATGGGCCTGTTGTAAACAGATCAAAGTGGGAAAAGAATATAGCAAAAAAGGAATACACCTTTAAAGAAGAAAATGGCAATTAACAACTACATATCAATAATAACCATGAATGTAAATGGATTAAATGATCCAATCAAAAGACACAGGGTAGCTGCTTGGATAAGAAAACAGGACCCATACATATGCTGTCTACAAGAGACACACCTGAACAAAAGATACACATAGATTGAAGGTAAAAGGATGGAAAAAAACATTTCATGCAAATGGAAATGAAAAGAAAGCTGAGGTAGCAATACTTATATCAGACAAATTGGACTTTAAAACAAAGAATATAGTAAGAGATAAAAAAGGCCACTACATAATGATAAAGGGAGTAATCCAACAGGAAGATATAACTATTATAAATATCTATGCACCTAATATAAAAGCACCTAAATATATAAAGCAGACTTTGGTGGATTTAAAGGGCGAGATCAACAGCAATTCTATAATAGTAGGGGATTTCAATACTGCACTAACATCACTAGATAAATCCTCAAGAAAGAAAATTAACAAAGAAACAGCAGACTTATTGGACACACTAGATCAACTCAATTTAATAGATATTTTCAGAACCTTTCACCCTAAAGCAGCAGAATATACATTCTTTTCAAGTGCTCATGGTATATTCTCTAGGATAGACCACATGTTAGGGCACAAAAGTGTTCTCCACAAATTTAAGGAGATTGAAATCATATCAAGCACTTTCTCCAATCACAACGGCATGAAACTAGAAATGAACCACAACAGAAAAGCTCAAAAATTCTCAAACACATGGAAACTAAATAGCAGGTTGTTAAATAATGAATGGATTAAGAATGAGATCAAAGAAGAAATAAAAAAAATTCCTAGAAATGAATGACAATGAACATACAACAACTCAAAATTTATGGGACACAGCGAAAGCAGTGCTGAGAGGGAAGTTCATAGTACTACAGGCACACTTTAAGAAGCTAGAAAAAGCTCAAATAAACAACCTAACCCTGCATCTAAAAGAACTAGAAAAAGAACAGCAAGTAAAGCCCAAATGTAGTAGAAGGAAGGAAATAATAAAGATCAGAGCAGAAATAAATGACATAGAGGCTAAAGAAACAATACAGAGGATCAATGGAAATAGGAGCTGGTTCTTTGAAAAGGTAAACAAGATTGATAAACCTTTAACTAGACTCACCAAGAAAAAGAGAGAGAGGACTCAAATAAATAAAATTAGAAATAATAGTGAAGAAATAACAACTGACACAACAGAAATACAAAATATTGTAAGAAAATATTATGAAGAACTGTATGCCAAAAAACTAGACAACCTAGATGAAATGGACAAATTCCTTAAAACATACAATATTCCAAAAATCAATCTGGAAGAATCAGAAAACCTAAACAGACTGATTACAACAAAGGAGATCGAAACAGTTATCAAAAAACTCCCAACAAAGAAAAGTCCGGGGCCTGATGGCTTCACAACTGAATTCTACCAAATATTCAAAGAAGAACTAACTCCTTTCCTTCTCAAACTATTTCAAAAAATTCAAGAGGAAGGAAGACTTCCAAGCTCCTTTTATGAGGCGAGCATAATTCTGATTCCAAAACCAGGCAAAGACAACACAAAGAAAGAAAATTATAGGCCAATATCTCTGATGAATATAGATGCTAAAATCCTCAACAAAATATTAGCAAACCGGATCCAACAATAAATGGAAAAAATCATACACCACGATCAAGTGGGATTTATTCTGGGGAGGCAAGGCTGGTACAATATTCATAAATCAATCAATGTGATTCATCACATAAACAAAAAGAAGGAGAAAAACCATATGATAATTTCAATAGATGCAGAAAAAGCATTTGATAAAATCCAGCACCCATTCATGATCAAAACTCTCAGCAAACTGGGAATACAGGGAACATACCTTAACATGATAAAAGCCATCTATGAGAAACCCACAGCCAACATCATACTCAATGGGCAAAAATTAAAAGCACTTCCCTTAAGATCAGGAACAAGGCAGGGGTGCCCCCTTTCACCACTCTTATTTAACATAGTCCTGGAAGTCCTAGCCACAGCAATCAGATAAGAAGAAGAAATAGAAGGCATTCAGGTTGGAAAAGAAGAAATAAAACTATCATTATTTGCAGATGATATGATACTGTATATAGAAAACCTTAAAGTCTCAGTCAAAAAGCTACTGGACCTGATAAATGAATTCAGCAAAGTGGCAGGATATAAAATCAATACTCAGAAATCAGAGACATTTTTATACACCAACAATGAACAGTCAGAAAGAGAAATTAAGGAAACAATCCCCTTCACTATTACAACCAAAAAAATAAAGTACTTAGGAGTAAACTTAACCAAGGAGACTAAAGACTTGTACTCGGAAAATTACAAAGCATTGATAAAAGAAATCAAGGAAGATACAAACAAGTGGAAGCATATACTGTGCTCATGGTTAGGAAGAATAAATATCATTAAAATGTCTATATTACCCAAAGCAATCTATAAATTCAATGCAATACCAATTAAAATACCAATGATATACTTCAAAGATATAGACCACATATTCCAAAACTTTATATGGAACTGAAAAGAACATGAAAAGCCTCAGCAATCTTAAAAAAGAAGAATAAAGTGGGAGGTATCACACTTCCTAATATCAAGTTATACTACAAGGTCATTGTACTCAAAACAGCCTGGTATTGACATAAGAACAGGCATATAGATCAATGGAACAGAACAGAGAACCCAGAAATAAACCCACAGATCTATGGACAACTGATATTTGACAAAGGAGGTAAGGAAATACAATGGAGTAAAGATAGCCTCTTTAACAAACAGTGTTGGGAAAATTGGAAAGCTACCTGCAAAAAAATGAAACTAGATCACCCGCTTACACCACTCACAAAAATAAACTCAAAATGGATAAAAGACTTAAACGTACACCTTAAAATTATAGGCATTTTAGAAGAAAACATAGGCAGTAAGCTCTCTGACATTACTCGCGCAATATACTTGCTGATTTATCTCCAAGGGGAAGTGAAATAAAAGACAGGATAAACAAATGGGACTATATCAAACTAAAAAGCTTTTGCACAGCTAAAGACAACAAGAACAGAATAAAAAGACAAACTACACAATGGGAGAACATATTTGACAATACATCTGATAAGGGGTTAATAACCAAAATTTATAAAGAACTTGTAAACCTCAACCCCAGGAAGACAAACAATCCAATCCAAAAATGAGCAAAAGAGATGAATAGACACTTCTCCAAAGAGGACATACAGATGGCCAATAGGCATATGAAAAAATGTTCAACATCACTAATCATTAGAGAAATGCAAATTAAAACCACAATGAGATATCACCTCACATCAGTCAGAATGGCGCTCATCAATAAAACAACACAGAATAAGTGCTGGCGAGGATGTGGAGAAAAGGGAACCCTTCTGCACTGCTGGTGGGAATGCACACTGGTGCAGCCACTGTGGAAAACAGTATGGAGATTTCTCAAAAAATTAAAAATCAAACTGCCTTTTGACCCAGCTATCCCACTGTTAGGAATATACCCCAAGAATACCGTAGCACTGTATGAAAAGAAGGAATGCGCCCCCATGTTTATGGCAGCATTGTTCACAGTAGCAAAGATCTGGAAACAGCCCAAGTGTCCATCAGAGGACAAGTGGATAAAAAAGCTTTGGTACATATATACTATGGAATACTACTCAGCCATAAGAGATGATGACATCAGATCATTTACAATAACATGTATGGACCTTGATGACATTATACGGAGTGAAATAAGTAAATCAGAAAAAAAAACTAAGAACTATATGAATCCATACATAGATGGGACATAAAAATGAGACTCAGAGACATGAACAAGAATGTGATGGCAACGGGGGTGGGGGGGTAGGGGGAGGGGGGATGGGTCGAGGTAGGAGAGAGGGGTTGGGGGAGGGGATGGGCACAAAGAAAACCAGATAGAAGGTGACAGAAGACAATTTTACCTTGGGGGAGGGGTATACAGCACAATCAAATGTCAAAATAACCTGGAGATGTTTTTCTCTCAACATATATACCCTGATTTATCAATGTCACTGCATTAAATTTAATAAATAAATTATTAAAAAAAAAAGAAGGGAACCAGAGTCAAAGAAATCAGGCAACATGAAATAGGAATTTACATAAGGAGAATGAAATACACAGGATCTGTATTGCAGGCAGGCAGCACTGTCTATGGGAACTCATCTGTGAGAGACGAGTTCAGGATCAAAGTCTGTTTTCTGGAGCAGAAATGACCTTAGAATACAATTATGTCCTTCCTGCTCCCCTGCCATTGGTGTCACAGTGGAAAATTTTGATTACAGTGCTAGAGTAATGAAGTCAGAGAATAAGTACTAAAGGGATTCTTCACAAAACGTTTGTAAAACACATTTGTTTGTACTCATTCTGAATCAAAATTTGCTCATGTATCAAAGGCTTAAAAAGTAATATAAAACCTCAAATTTGAGTGGTTTAATAGAGATTTCTTTAAAGTAAAAATAGTAAAATTGAGCAACAATATGTAAAATAAAGTAAAAAATATTTTAAATTTTAAGAAATAAATTTTACAAGATTTATGAAAAGAATTGTTTATTGATGTTTTCTATTTAAGTACACATTTGTCCCAGTACCAATAAGCCAAGAAAATGGAAAAGAATGGTGACTAGACATTACTTTTTTATTTCAAGAGATCTTTTCATTCAATCATTTACACAAATCTTAAAATATTTGTAGCTATGTACAGTTACACTTCAAAATTTTGCTTTCTTAATATTAAAAGTATAATTCATATCTGATAAGACTGTAAATAATCATTATTCAACTTTAAAATAAAATCCTGCTTATATATTTATAGATAAATATAATTCATATTTTAATCTTAGACTTTAATTTAAAAGCATAGAGACATGATAATAACCTTCTGTTAAAATTTTATAAATCTAAATTCTTAGAAAAGATACTGGATTGAATAATAATGGAACAGAGGACAGAAAACAGTAGGATTCAGGGTGAAAGAATGAGAGATAGAGAAGAGAAGTTTAGTATTAAAAATTTCAAGAAGTTTCTTTTTTTTTTCAATTATTATTTTATTTTTTTAATGGGGCGACATCAATAAATCAGGTTACATATATTCAAAGATCAACAAGTCCAGGTTATCTTGTCTTTCAATTATGTTGCATACCCATCACCCAAAGTCAGATTGTCCTCTGTCACCTTCTATCTTGTTTTCTTTGTGCCCCTCCCCCTCCCCCTTTCCCTCCCCCTTTCCCTCTCCCTTTCCCCTCTCCCCCTGTAACCACCACACTCTTATCAATGTCTCTTAGTTTCACTTTTATGTCCCACCTACGTATGGAATAATGCAGTTCCTGTTTTTTTCTGATTTACTTATTTCACTTCGTATAATGTTATCAAGATCCGACCATTTTGCTGTAAATGATCCGATGTCATCATTTCTTATGGCTGAGTAGTGTTCCATAGTGTAAATGTGCCACATCTTCTTTATCCAGTCGTCTATTGACGGGCTTTTTGGTTGTTTCCATGTCCTGGCCACTGTGAACAATGCTGCAATGAACATGGGGCTGCATGTGTCTTTATGTATCAATGTTTCTGAGTTTTTGGGGTATATACCCAGTAGAGGGATTGCTGGGTCATAAGGTAGTTCTATTTTCAGTTTTTTGAGGAACCACCATACTTTCTTCCATAATGGTTGTACTACTTTACATTCCCACCAACAGTGGATGAGGGTTCCTTTGTCTCCACAGCCTCTCCAACATTTGCTATTACCTGTCTTGTTAATAATAGCTAATCTAACCGGTGTGAGGTGGTATCTCATTGCAGTTTTGATTTGCATTTCTCTAATAATTAAAGAAGATGAGCATCTTTTCATATATCTGTTGGCCATTTGTACTTCCTCCTGGGAGAAGTGTCTGTTCATGTCCTCTTCCCATTTTTTTATGGGATTGTTTGTTTGTTTGTTGTTGAGTTTTATGAGTTCTTTGTATATTTTGGATATTAGGCCCTTATCTGAGCTGTTGTTTGAAAATATCATTTCCCATTTAGTTGGCTTTCTGTTTATTTTGTTATCAGTTTCTCTTGCTGAGCAAAAACTTCTTAGTCTGATGTAGTCCCATTCATTAATTTTTGCCTTCACTTCTCTTGCCATTGGAGTCAAATTCATAAAATGCTCTTTAAAACCCAGGTCCATGAGTTGAGTACCTATGTCTTCTTCTATGTACTTTATTGTTTCAGGTCTTATGTTTCGATCTTTGATCCATTTTGAGTTAATTTTAGTACAGGGGGACAAACTGTAGTCCAGTTTCATTCTTTTGCATGTGGCTTTCCAGTTTTCCCAGCACCATTTATTGAAGAGGCTTTCTTTTCTCCATTGTGTGTTGTTGGCCTCTTTATCAAAAATTATTTGACTATATATATGTGGTTTTATTTCTGGACTTTCTATTCTGTTCCATTGGTCTGAGTGTCTATTTTTCTGCCAATACCATGCTGTTTTGATTGTCGTGGCCCTATAATAGAGTTTGAAGTCAGGTATTGTAATGCCCCCAGCTTCATTCTTTTTCTTTAGGATTGCTTTGGCTATTTGGGGTTTTTTATAGTTCCATATAAATCTGATGATTTTTTGCTCTATTTCTTTAAAAAATGTCATTGGAATTTTGATGGGAATTGCATTAAATTTGTATATTGCTTTGGGTAATATAGCCATCTTGATTATATTTATTCTTCCTAACCAAGAACAAGGAATATTCTTCCATCTCATTATATCTTTCTCAATTTCTCTTAACAATGGTTTATAGTTTTCATTATATAAGTCCTTTACATTCTTTGTTATGTTTATTCCTAAGTATTTTATTTTTTTTGTTGCAATTGTGAAGGGGATTATTCTTTTGAGTTCATTCTCAATTGTTTCATTGTTGGCATATAGAAAGGCTATTGACTTCTGTATGTTAATTTTGTATCCTGCGACCTTACTGTATTGGCTTATTGTTTCTAGTAGTCTTTTTGTGGATTCTTTGGAGTTTTCGATGTGTAGGATCATATCATCTGCAAAAAGTGATACCTTTACTTCTTCTTTTCCAATATGGATGCCTTTTATTTCTTTGTCTTGTCTGATTGCTCTGGCTAGAACCTCTAGTACCACATTAAATAACAGTGGAGAGAGTGGACAACCCTATCTTGTTCCTGATTTAAGGGGGAAAGCCTTCACTTTAGTGCCATTTAATATGATGTTAGCTGATGGTTTATCATATATGGCCTTTATCATGTTGAGATATTTTCCTTCTATACCCATTTTGTTGAGAGTCTTAAACATAAAATTGTGTTGTATTTTATCGAAAGCCTTTTCTGCGTCTATTGATAAGATCATGTGGTTTTTGTTCTTTGTTTTGTTGATATGGTGTATTATGTTAACCGTTTTACGTATGTTGAACCATCCTTGAGATTCTGGGATGAATCCCACTTGATCGTGATGTATTATTTTTTTAATATGTTGTTGTATTCGATTTGCTAGTATTTTGTTTAGTATTTTAGCATCTGTATTCATTAGAGATATTGGTCTGTAGTTTTCTTTTTTTGTGCCATCCTTGCCTGGTTTTGGTATGAGGGTTATGTTGGCCACATAAAATGTGTTTGGAAGTATTGCTTCTTCTTCAATTTTTTGGAAGACTTTGAGTAGAATAGGAACCAAGTCTTCTTTGAATGTTTGATAAAATTCACTGGTATAGCCGTCAGGTCCTGGACTTTTATTTTTGGGGAGGTTTTTAATGTTTTTTTCTATTTCTTCTCTACTAATAGGTCTGTTTAGGCTTTCTGCTTCTTCTTGACTCAGTCTAGGAAGGTTGTATTGTTCTAGGAATTTATCCATTTCTTCTAGATTGTTGAATTTAGTGGCATAAAGTTTTTCATACTATTCTACAATAATTCTTTGTATATCTACGGTGTCCGTGGTGATTTCTCCTCTTTCATTTTGGATTTTGTTTATATGAATTCTTTCTCTTTTTTCCTTGGTAAGTCTTGCCAAGGGTTTGTCAATTTTATTGATCTTTTCAAAGAACCAGCTCTTTGTTCTATTAATTTTTTCTATAGTTTTACTATTCTCTATTTCATTTATTTCTGCTCTGATTTTTATTATCTCCTTTCTTCGGCTAGTTTTGGGTTGTTTTTGTTCTTCTTTTTCTATTTCCTTAAAGTGTGAAGTTAAGTGGTTCACTTGGGCTGTCTCTTGTTTGTTCATATATGCCTGAAGTGATATGAACTTCCCTCTTATCACTGCTTTTGCTGCATCCCATATATTCTGATATGTTGTATTGTCATTTTCATTAGTTTGTATATATCTTTTGATCTCTGCACTTATTTCTTCTTTGACCCATTCATTTTTTAGAAGTATGTTGTTTAGTTTCCACATTTTTGTGGGATTTTTTCCCTCCTTTTTGCAGTTGAATTCTAGTTTCAAGGCTTTATGATCAGAAAATATGCTTAGTACAACTTCGATTTTTCTGAATTTGCTGATGTTGTTTTTGTGGCCCAACATATGGTCAATTCTTGAGAATGATCCATGTACACTGGAGAAAAATGTATACTCAGTCACTTTGGGATGAAATGTCCTGTAGATGTCTATCATATCCTGGTGCTCTAGTGTTTTGTTTAAGGCCACTATATCTTTGTTGATTCTCTGTTTGGATGACCGATCTAGAGCCGTCAGCAGTGTATTGAGGTCTCCAAGTATGATTGTATTTTTGTCAGTTTTTGTTTTAAGGTCAATAAGTAGCTGTCTTATATATTTTGGTGCTCCTTGGTTTGGTGCATATATATTAAGAATTGTTATGTCTTCTTGATTCAGTGTTCCCTTAGCCATTATGAAATGGCCATTTTTGTCTCTGAATACTTTTGTTGTCTTGTAGTCAGCATTATCAGCTATGAGTATTGCTACGCCTGCTTTTTTTTGGATGTTATTTGTTTGGAGTATTGTTTTCCAGCCTTTCACTTTGAGTTTGTTTTTATCCTTGTTACTTAGATGCATTTCCTGTAGGCAGCATACAGTTGGATTTTCTTTTTTAATCCATTCTTCTACTCTGTGTCTTTTTATTGGTGAGTTTAATCCGTTTACATTTAGTGTAATTATTGACACTTGTGAGTTCCCTATTGCCATTTTATAGATTGCTTTCTGTTAGTTTTGTGTCTTGTCTGATCCTTCTCTTTCGTTTTTTTATCTTTTGTTTTTATTTGGTTGTATTCCATACATCTTTCCACTGTTGCTATCTTTTTTATCTCATGTGCTTCTGTGGTGGTTTTTTCAATGGTGATTACCTTTAGGTAATGAAAGGGGTCCCTACCCTGTTTATTGTAGCACACTATTTTGTGAGTACTTTTGCACTCCATCGTCCTTTGCTACTGTTAATCTCCATCCTCTCCCCCCTTTCTTTTTGTTGTTGTCACAGTTTAAATTTGGTTTTATTGTGTTCTTTTTGGAGCTTTTACTTGTGGCTTTATTTTTTTTTTGTTCTTTGTATCTGATTGGAGAACCCCCTTTAGTAATTCCTGGAGTGGGGGTTTTCTGATGATAAATTCCCTCATCTTTTCTGTATCTGTGAATGTTTTTATTTCTCCTTCATATTTGAAGGATAGCTTTGATGGGTATAGTATTCGTGGCTGAAAGTTCCTCTCTTTCAGGACTTTAAATATTGGGGTCCACTCTCTTCTAGCTTGTAGGGTTTCTGCTGAGAAATCTGATGATAGTCTAATGGGCCTTCCTTTATATGTTGTATTCTTCTTTTCCCTGGCTGCCTTGAGAATTTTTTCTTTGCCATTGGTTTGTGCCAATTTCGTTATGATGTGCCTTGGAGTAGGTTTGTTGGGGTTAAGAAAACTCGGAGTTCTGTTTGCTTCATGAATTTGAGGCTTTAGTTCTTTACACAGGCTTGTTTGAGTATGTACTCCATTCCATTTTCTCTCTTCTCCCTCTGATATACCTATTATTCTTATGTTATTCTTTCTGATGGAGTCAGATAATTCTTGTAGGGCTATCTCATTTTTTTTAATTTTTGAGTCTCTTTCTTCTTCTCTCTGTTGTGCCTCAAGTTGCTTGTCTTCTATTTCAATAATCCTCTCTCCTATCTGTCCTGTTCTATTAGCTAAGCTCGTTACCATGTTTTTCAGCTCGTGAATTGAGTTTTTCATCTCTGTTTGATTTGTTTTTATAGTTTCAATTTCCTTGGACATATATTCTTTGTGTTCATTGAGTTGTTTTCTGAGCTCCCTAAATTGCCTTTCTGTGTTTTCTTGTATATCTCGGAGGATTTTTAGGATTTCTATCTTGAATTCTCTGTCATTTAGCTCCAAGGTTTCCAATATATTAAATTTTTTCTCCATAGATTTTTCCTCATCTAGCTGTGTTACCTCTCTTTCTTTTGTATCCATGATATTCGATTTTCTCTTCCTTAATGGCATCTGAGAGTGGTTTTGTTGATAGTATTAATGAGATTTAATAAAAAATAAAAAGTTAAAAAAATAAAAAATTGAAAAAAGTTGTTTTTTTAAAAAAAATTAATAATGAAATAAAGAAAAATAAAATAAAATAAAAATTTTAAAAAAGGAAATTATTCCCCCCCTCCTTTTTTTCTCTCCTCTCCTCTCCCCTCTTTCTTGAGAAAATCTTGTGGTGAACTGTCAATTATATTGTATTTAATAGAACAAACAATGCCTGCAATGGAGGGCCTGAATTGGAGAAAAGTAATAAAGGGGCAAGAAAAATAAATAAATAAATAAATAATGGGGTGGTGGTATGGACCTACAAAAAGCAAATAATGAAAAAATTTGGATCAAGAATAACATGATTTGCGTTTAGGTGTTGGTTGACTAAGAGTTATGATGAGAGGAGTAAGAGGGAAACAGGAAAACGGGGGGATGAATTTAAAAAATTACTACTGTATTTAGTGGAACAAGAGCTTGATAAAATGGAGAGCCAGGGATGGGAGCACTGCTAGTGAGTTAAAAAGGTGAAGTAAAAACCCCCCAAAATGCCACAAACATAAGTTTGAGTCCCAGATAAAATAATTTGTTTGTTATTGAGGTTTGAATGAGAGGAGATGTAAAGGAAAAAGGAAGAAACTAATATAGAGAGAGAAGAGAGAGAGAGAAAAAAAAAGAAGGAACCACTAAAAGAAGAAAAAAGAAAAAAGAGGAGAGAGAGAGAGAGAGAGAGAGAGTGAGTTAAGGGTTTTGGAGTGCAACTCTCATAGAGAGAAAGGAAGAGGATAGAAAACATAATGGGAGATGTAACACTTATGGGTAGTGTAGTTTAAGGAGAGGAGAGAGTAAGACTGGTAGGGAGTTAAACGACCAAATTGGAGGAGGAAAAAAAAAGAAAAAAGAAGAAAAAAAAATCAAGGATGAAGATAAGAGAAACAAATGAACATATATAATAAAATGGGATAGGTTATAAAGTCTGCGGATTATTCTGATTTTGAGAGGTTATCTTCTTGCTTTTTCTTTTCTCTCCCTCTTTCTGGTCGGCGATTCTGTACCCTGGGTTCTTCCCCTTTGGCACGCTCAGGTAGAGGTTTGCAGTTGATAAGTCTCTATGGCAATGTCATGTATTGTGCTTCAGTCTCGTTTGCAGTCGAGGCTCATTAGCATTTATAGGCTCCAACAGTGAGAGAGTCCGTGTTCCAGGAGCCTCTCTCCTAGTCTTTCCTTCCTCAACCAGCAGCCTGAGAATCCAACTATGGGGTTGCTGCTGCCTCTGCCTGGATAGTAAGAGGCTCAAAGAGTGGTCAACTCCTCACTCTTATTTCCACTCAGCACAGGGCTCTGGGTAAGGCTCAGTCAGTCAGAGCTGCTAGCATAATCAGCCGGGGCTTTCGCCTACTCAAAGACCTCTGGCTCTGTCACTCTGTCCGGTAACACAGGCGGGTCTGCGCGCACAGACCAGGATGTTAGACCAGAAGTCTCGCCCTCTGAGCGAAACCCCCCGCCCGCACTGAAAAGTTCCAGTGTTGGAATTAGCTCTCGCTTCCTCCCCGTGTGCGGCTCTCCCCGGGTGCTGGGGCGGCCGGAGGCTTTCGGCCCACACAAAGGCCTCTGACTCTGCCTCTCTGTGGAGTAACATGAGCGCACCCTCCGGGGGCTTTGGAAGGAATCTCTCACCCACTATGCGGCTACCAGGGGATCAGGTAAAATGGCTGCCCCGCTTGTCTTTCTTTGTCTGGGTTTGGCACGAGTGTTAGCTGTATTGCCCAGGTTGTCACAGGAACAGTTTTTCCTTGGCTTGGATCTCTGTGCCACAGCCTGGTTCACCCGTTTTTGCCGCAGCCTGGATCTATTCACCCCCTTTGCCCGCCTCAGTTTCTATATTCACAGTTACCAGAGAAAGCCGCCCTGTTTAGGTTAGTGAGGAAGGCTGAGCATTTCTTACTCCCTATTTCCTTCGGGGTTTGGTTATATATTTAGCCAATTTTTCACTCGATCATACCTTTGGGTGTATTGTGAAACATCTGGAGGCTCCAAGGATAGGTTTTTCTGTTTCTGGTTGAAGATCTTGTTGAGGTTTGGGGAAGATTTATCGGTATCGCTTCCTACTCCGCCATTACTCTGACGTCATCCCAAAGAAGTTTCAAATGTATTTTTTGATAGCTAGTAATCTTTTCAGATTATTTTAGACTGACAAAAGAGTCACAGTAACATTACAGATTTTATTAAGCCCCCTGTTTTTCCTATCATTGACATGTTACATAACTATGGTATAATTGTCACAGTGAATAAATAATACTGATTCAGTATTGTTAATTACAGTTTATATATTACTAAGACTCCCTTAGTTTTGACATAAAGTCTTTTTCTTGTGCCAAGAGTCTACCCAAGAAACCACATGACATTTGACCATCATATCTCTTTCCACAATGTGTAACTTTAACTATAAAATGTAACAAAATGCATTACACATTGAGACTGTTAAAATAGTGAAACAAATCAGTCATGTTACACAGGTGGAAAATGAATTATTGAGTGCTAATACATAAGGGCACATAAATAATGCATGACCTATATCTTCAAGACTACATTGGAAATCTTATATATTGAATAATATCTAGACTAAACCGAAAATAATATATTTTCAAATAATCCAAAAGTAATGTATTGTTAAAATTGGTTAAAGTAGTTGTTACATACAGAATATTTTTCAAGTTTATCAGATAAAGGAATATTTGTTTTAAATATTATTTTATCTGATAATTGAACTGTTCAAATCTCTAAGATTTTGTTCCCATTCCGAAGAGAAGTGTTTCCAAAAAAATTTTGATACCACTGTGGTGCTATTTGCTTAGACAATAGACTACATCAGTTGTTTTCAAGTGCTCTCATCAGTAGAAATATAACAAAAAAAAACCCTAAAAATAGACATTCCTTATACTTAAGCTATAATGTAGATTTTGCATACAGTCATTAAATCTTATATGTCATTTACCAGTTCATACCATAATTAAGAAAATTTTAGTATCTAATAATGACAGCATTTATCAGATACTACGCGCTGAATTGATGTAAATAATCTACAGGTTTTAACTCATGCTTTCCTTACAACTCTGTTAACACTATTATTAGCTCCATTTTTAGAGATTAAAAAACTGATAAACAAAGATGGTAAATTGCATAAGTTGTTTTTGCTATAGGAACCTTGATGTTAATTACTACATTCTATCTCCCAATGGTGAAATTTAACTGGTTTGCACTGGTTTGGCAGAACTGATACCTAAATTCTTATTGAGTGGCAAACTGGTTGTTAAAATGGCACTTGTAATCAGGTTTTCTCTCAGGTGGGTGCCTGGGCAGCCTCCCAATGTGAAAATCACAAATTTACATTTCTTACTCTTTTATAACGTTCATCTGTGCAACCACATATTCTAAGCATCAGTAGTTATGTTCATTCCATTCATTGGTGAAAAGAAATTGACAAAACTATGCTTGTAATATTTATTTATTCATTTTGTAAAACTCATTATACTTTTGATGAAATACTTCATTTTGCATCCCTGGCATTTGCTACTTCAGTAAACAACATATAACATAAAGAGAAAAAGTGCCAAACAACCAGGGGGTGACAACTTGTGTTTTTTGTCAGGTTATTATTTAATATCTTTTCACTAATATTTTAAAACTCTTTCTTATAACATAATCTAGTTTTGTGTACTTATTTTCCTATTTTTATTTATGTATTAAATGCATGAAATAATAAACTACCTTGCAGTATATTGGTTTTTTATACTTAAAACAGTCATTAAGGCAGAGAACTGGTTGTTAAATTATTTGAATCCTATCACTGCTATCACTTTATATATAGGAAACACCATGGCATCGAGTTTCTAACAGAAGTTTTGAGTCCCCTTAATATCTGTTAAGGTAGTAATACATACTATTTCAAAGCAGTCTAAAATGTATTATGTACCTGTGAACACATAAACCATTCTACGCTGTATGCTACATAGATTCTGATAATACTATATATTTTTTGATAGATTACAGTAGCAAAATGTTTCTGTGTGTTTGAAGAGTATTTGTTGGAAGTAAACTTTTCCATTTCAGTGGAGTCATTCATAACTGAGTATTACAAGACATTTTATCATCTCAAGATTCCCTGTACAAAACTCCTATGAACTGTTTTTTATCATTCTTTAGGTTGTAGGTAAGATCATCATATGTTTGAGCAAGAGTTATGACACGACTTCACATGTTCCCCATAATAACCCCGGAATCAAAGAAAGGAGCATTATGAGTTTGTACAAAGTTCTTTTAAACTCGCCTGATATTAAATTTAGAAAATACAGTGTTCCAGAAACTATATTTTCCTGCATTGTATCACTTATTGTAATGACTGCAGGATGGCTATACTTTCAAAATGGTGTGTTGTAAATATCTAACCAATATGACAGCCTCTTCTTTGCCAATAGCTATTAATACTTTGTGATAAAACAGTAATGAGTCCTGGCATTGAAGAAATTAACAATTGTTTGGGAAAGAACAGTACACAGTATTATTAATATACATGAGAAGTAAAGTATGACAATACTGAGACCCCAGGTCAGCCACACTAAATCAGATTGTAATCTTGACATTTTATGGAGACCAGTGCTGTGCAAATACAAAGCAAATATTTATTTAAAAGAAAATATTTAGTAGCCACTCAGTCTCATATATCTATAACCTTGTCTAATCAACATATACTTATTATAAAAACTTTTTTTTGAGAGGTAGAGGCAAGGAGAGAGATACAGGAATATGGAGCTGCTCCTGTATGTGCCCTGATGGAGGTATAAAAACTTTTTATTAATATAGTTTGCATTCTTGTTTTGCTACTAAGATTTCAAAATCTATTTTAGACACACAGCACATGTCTAGTCTGACTAGTCACATTTCAAGGACTCATCAGCTGGGAGTTTGAGATAATTATAGAATCTCAGCCTTGACCCCAAGCCCAGTGAATTTTAAAAATATCTCTAGGTGATTCATGTGCACATTAAAGGTGAGAAGGACTCTTCAAAAAGAAGGCACATGAGGAAGGCCTGAGGGAATACATATTGGAAAGTTGGCAAAAACTGCTCTAGTCATCTAGGCATACAAAAGTTCCCTCAATTTTTCAGATTTAATTTGTAATTCAAAATAATCATACCCAAGGAAATAAGTGAAGCCATTTAGAAAACCTGTCTAGAAGATATTTATAAGTACCCTCCAAACAAATGTCTTTGAGAATTTTGTAAAGCCATCTTGACTTCCGTGGGTAATGCAATTCTGCATGTATACTTGTTTTGTACTATCTATCTATATTTTTTAATAAATGTAAGATAATTTCCTTGATAAGTGTCTATCTTCTGTTTGAACAAGTGTGTTTATAGAAGAAATTATGCAAGAGATAAATAAACTCACTGTGCTGATTTAACTGTTATCCACATATTAGAGTTAGCAAATAATTCATGATTTCAATGACACAGTTCTGAGAACAGCTGGAACTTGAGTAATCAATTATAGATGCATTTCCTCCAGGCACCCAAACAAAGATGGGAGTTTATTTCATAGTGCTAAGACTTTTATTCCCTCAGCTACCATGCTTTGTCAAATCACATCTTTAAATGGTGACCAAATTCCCAGAGTTATGGCTTGTTGCTCACATGCATAATCAGGCAGTCAGACTTTTACCAGGGTGATGCTCTTATGGCTACTATCTAGTTAAAGTAAGTCCTAATCTCTTTTAATAAGTAAGCACATATAAGTTCATGGGATAAAAATAGTTTATTGTGTCTTATCTACTAATATTTGTTATATCAATGATTAAAAGAAATGCTACCTCAGAACCCTGACTTTTGAATCAGACAGGTCTGGGTTCAATATTTGATTCTTTCACTCCCTGAATAATATTGAGCAAACTGAGTAGCATCTCTAAATTTCCTTCTTCTCATAGTTAAAATAGAAATGATAGATGCTATTTATTTAAAAATTGAACAAAACAGAAATAGTCTCCATATAATAGTTGCTTGTTTAGTGGTTCCTAAATCATATAGAATTTTACAACATCAATTACAAGAAAGAAAGCCTCAGTTACCCTTTACTCCTACCAAGAGTAAAAGTCTTGATCTTAAAGACTTTGTTATTTTCTCTTTTGAACTTGAAGATACATGATGTTGTAGCCCTACCAACAGTAGCACATCATCATCAGCAACATCATCAACAGCAGCAGCCTAAGGGTGTAAGTCTAGTGTGGTAAAGCCCTCAGGTGATGATAGTGGGTTGCTCACTTTGAGTAAATGGATGACCACAAGGAGAAACTGAGAATTAAGAGCACCCGAATTAACATTTCTTAGCCCAAGAAATACTTGTCCAGAAAGGATTGGAATGACTATATATCAATTAATAACTTTACTGTTTGCTTCAGGACATTCCTGGGGATCAACTTATCCTAGATAATAGTTTATTCACCTGAACCAAATTCTTTCTGATCAATCATTTTTTTAACGAGAATCACTTCAAGTTACTCACCTCATTATACCCACTAACCATAAAAATATTATGTTGTAAACTTTGCCTGATTTAAACCAATTTGACATTTTTTAGACATATGTTAAACCACTTGAGCTCACATCATAAAACATTACCATTAGCTCTTTATAAATGTTCCCTCTTCTAAGACACTGGTAAAATTCTCTTAAGACGGTGTTCTCTGCTATGGTTTAAGTTTTAACAAATGTAATTTGCTATATTAACAAGTTGTCTTGTTGTATTTGGGAGAGTTCAACTGAAACCATATTTTATAATGGAAAGAGCAAGACAATGGAATTAGAAATTTTGGTTGGATTCATTACTCAGACTCTGGCTAGCTGAGACACGTATAACAAGCTGCCTAATATTTTCATGCAATATTTTTATGGATGAATTTAGAATAATGATTCTTTTTTCCCCAGTATCACAAGGTTCTTAAGATAATACAACATAATCATGAAATGAAATGAGCTTTGTAAATACTTGGATGATTATACTGATACTACTATGAGACTTTGCTTAGTAATAATGTAAGGTGTACATAGAATTGATCCCCCAAGTCAAAAATACTTTTGAGAATGAAGGTGACATATTTATACACTCCTTAGCATATTCAGCATTAAAGGGAACTATGCCAGGTAACTGTCATTATTCAAGTATTAGTATGAATTTAGGTATTTTTTTTGGTATTGGTAGTAAAACATATCTAGTACCCACCGCCCTACTACTACCACAACCACAACAGCCACCAACCATAGCAGCGAAACTGTTATTTATTTTGGAAGTGCCTCAGAAAATCTACACCTGACTTAAGTTTAAGGCCACAAAAAAGATTCAAATAAAGCACCAAAAACATATGTGCTTCCTGACATCTCAGGGCTTATTGTTTTCTTCCATGTATCTGAAGTGAATTAAGCAAAGAGATTAAAAAAAATTAGCTAAAAGTTTTATGAAATATTTAGTTATGTTCTTTCTCTTCATGAAACAACTATACAGAGAAATTAAGAAAAAGCTAAATGTAATAAAATACTGGAGTGTGAAAACATCAGTAGTAAGAAAAGGAGATATCTCCCATTAATGTTTTACATACTAGATAACAATGTTTTGACAAATGTAATTTTCATTTTATTTTGTTTTCACTATTTAATTGTTCATAATTTAAAAATTGAGTTCATTGTGTCACACAACAGGAAAATCTTCTTCAAAATGACATCATCATGTAGTGTCATATTTCAGGTGGGAGTAGAAACCAGTCAACTGAGAAATAAGACAAATCATGGAAATGTTAATCACAAGTTATTAACATAATTTAAATGTTGTGTAACTACATAGAACGTTTGTAACATTGACTTTTTTCATACCTCCATATTTCTAAATTCATTCAATGATTTACAGTTTCTAATATTTCTGTTTATTATTTTTAATCATTTAAATTTAAGTTGGATGATCAAAATAAGTAAGTAAATAGCTTAAAAAGTCAAGAGTCTTGTTCTTTTTTACTTTGAATGTTTTTAAAAATTGATAAGTTAGCAACAATGTTAAAGATGTACATAAAATATTTTGTTTTAGCAAATGCTAATACTTTAAAAGGGACAAAATAAATCAAAATAACAGATCTTTTGTAGATGTTATTTTGAAGATAGTACAATTAATAAAATCATGTCATACACATCTAAGCTGTTCAAGACAAATATTTTATAAAAATTCTGTGAGGTCATTAGCACTAAGCTAGAAAGTCACTATAGAAAACACTGTAAGAATCTAGTAAAAATAAAAGAAGAAAACTTAGATTACTGTGTGTGTGTGTGTGTGTGTGTTGATGTGTCTGTGAATCTG
Organism: Saccopteryx bilineata; assembly: GCF_036850765.1. Lineage (NCBI taxonomy): Eukaryota > Metazoa > Chordata > Mammalia > Chiroptera > Emballonuridae > Saccopteryx > Saccopteryx bilineata. The sequence goes on from NC_089490.1 coordinate 289,562,121, forward strand.
TGTGTATGTGACTGAGAGAGAGAGAGAGGGAGAGAGAAAGAACAAACTCAAGGTATCAAAAATGAGCAAAATGTGATGAATATTTAATTAAATAAAATAGTAAAAAAAGCTGTTTTACAATATTCAATATATTTTCTGTTTAATAATGAAGCTAATAAAAATAAATCATGTTTTTCTTAAACTTAAATACAATACAAAAGCGGCCTTCCCCCCTAGAGGGAAAAGGGGGGTGGAGGTAGGAAGAGGGTCAGCTAAGAGGGTGAGGTGGGAATGGAAAGAGACTGTGCATGGGGCAAGGGGGCACGATTCCAGGGCCTGAGTGTGCTACACTGAGTGGGACACTTGAAACTAAAATAAATAAATAAGTAAAATAAAAAAATATCTCCCCCATATATACTTTAAATACATTTTACTGTTTAATTCCACATATTTTTGTGCCAAGAGGGAATAAAATATAGAGTTCACCTATTATTTGAATTTTTGAGTTTTTATGTACCTGATTAATGAAAACAAAATGTATTGCAATTCTCTTCAAAAAACCAACATACCAATTCTTCCTTCTATTAAAAAATATTGTGCTTAACATTTTAAAATCTAGATAAAACAATTATTTAATCAAAATGATGTTTACCTAGTTTGCACAATTGAATAATAAGCCTTGATTACTTAGAACACTGACAATATCTATAAAGTTTATTTTAATTTTTTTTTAATTTTTTTTTATTTATTCATTTTAGAGAGGAGAGGGAGAGACAGAGAGGGAGAAAGAAAGGAGAGACAGAGAGAGGAGGTGGGAAGGAGCAAGGAGCCGGAAGCATCAACTCCCATATGTGCCTTGACCAGGGAAGTCCAGGGTTTCAAACCGGTGACTTCAGCATTTCCAGGTCGACGCTTTATCCACTGCGCCACCACAGGTCAGGCTATTTTAATTTTTAATAGGTAATTGAAAGTATAAGCTACAACTTTAATTCATTTAGAGATGAAGCATTTTATATTGATGGTGTCTGATCGACATAATTTTTCTAAAGAAACTAAAATGCATGATTCTATTAACTCTAACAATAAAAGTTTTCACTATTCACTATATGAAAACCAAGCACATATTGAAAATCAATTTCATTTTTTTTAGTAAATCATCAAAAATAAGTAAAAACACAACTATATAGAACACTGGAAAATGTACTATTGGTGGAAATGTCACAATTCACATTTGTAATTACATGGTATTGTAAAACTTATTCATAAACAGATAAATAATAAAATATAATTTCTTTTGTTTTTTCACTAAATTGTATTTGAAAATTAACATATTTTTTGCTCCATAAGACACACTTTTTTCCCCCCAAAAGTGGAGGGGAAAATACCCATGTATCTTATGGAGTGAATGTTCATTTTTTTAGCTGCTGTGGGGTGCTGTTCTGGTAAACAAGTAGAATGAGCACCAGCGGGACCATGATTGTACCTACCATGGCGACCTGTGGCACCCTGGCATCTGCTCAGTGATCTCTTGGTTCTGGTTTCCACAGTTGCATGCAGCGCAGGAGGGAAGGCTAGCGACATTGTATGGGCGCATTCATCTGGCATCATGGAGGGCAGACGTGAGAGACGCACTGTAGCAGTGAAGGGCTGCACTGCAGCTGCAGGAGCTCTGTGTGAAGTGCTGACCTCACTTGTTGCCAGCCTAATAGCATTTCATTGGCTGCTGGCTGGCAGATAGGGGAGGGGCCAAGGGTGCCAGTGCAGTGAGCTGGGAAGCCAGTGCGAGCACAGGCAAAGCAGCGGCATTCGGAGCAGGCTGTGCTGCTCATCTCCATTAGTTTATTCCAGCTGTAATCTAGGTAGTTTACCTATGTAGTGACATTAGAGTAAAAAAATAACTGGACTTTCCCTAGTGAAGAGACCCACTATCACTCAAGTTTGTGAATGGGTAAAAACATCATGGCAATCAATGAAGAAGGAAACTGTAAGTCATTCAAAAAATGTGGCATTAGCAATGCCTTAGATGGCACTGAAGATGGTGTCATATATGAAAATAGCAAAGAAATTGATGCAAGTGATTGTGAGCAACTGCGCTTCTTAAATTCTGACACTAGTGATGATGAGTTCCTATGGTTCCCGGACAACTAGAGGAGTATCTGAACATTCAAGTCTCTTCTCATTTGTTAATAACAGTGCTAATGGTTGTTAATAGTACTGTTGAGTTTACATTGTTGAAATATTATTGTGGTATATTTTATTAAATATTTTAACACACTATTTGGTTCAGAATATATTTTTTCTTATTTTTCTCCTTAACATTGTAGGTGCATCTTATGGTCAAGTGTGTCTTATGGAGAGAAAAATACAGTAATCTCCCCCCCCCAAACCCCAAATAGTTCCTTTTTCTCTATAAATTATTTTAGAATCACAAAAATACTTAGATGAAATAAATGTAGCAGCAAGGCAGCTTCTCATATCTGTGAAGTTTCAGGTATATGGAGCTACTCTGAGAAGCAGCAACAGGAAATTTGGAAAGGGAAACCCACAGTTTCGAACATACTAGCCTGAGTGTTTTCCAAAACACATACATGTGCTGTGAGTTAGAAGTGGGATACTATCAATATTACTTTAAAAAATTATTGGTTCCTACTTCCCAGTAACTAGGGTTTAACTCATAGCTAAGTGGAATTTTCCACATGGGGGTAAGGGAAAAAATGTAATGAGAACATGGAAATTTAAGGTAGTTCAAGAAAATACCACCTTTCATACTTAATTATGTAAGAATTCATAACTGTCTTTGAACCAACTTAATAATTACCTTTCTTTGTACCATATAAAACTCATAACTTATTCAAATATGAATAATTTTAAACTTTAATTGTGACATACACCTTGAACTCTAAAGTAACTGTTATAAACACTGTTAAAGCCAGTACATTGTGATCACTACACTTACTTTCTTACAGAAGCTGGTAACTGTTCTGAAGGATTTCAACAACAAATTACATAGTATGATCCAACTAAATAATTTCATTATAAGATAATTTGTAACTGTTGGAACTTATTTAGAAAAATGTCACATGCTTTTCTTTTTGTATATGTTTATAATGTCTTTCAATTTTCCCCATACTCAATATTATAAAGTATATATATATATATATATATATATATATATTAAAGGCTTTAATGTATGATTTCTGTGCCAATGCAGTTTACATTAATACCTAGAGCCCAGACGTATAGAAGTCCTGTCTAGACACTGAACAGGAATGGATTTCTAAGTGATGGTATCTGCTGACATTATCATTTTTACTGTAAGTATATTTATTTATTTACTGTATTTTTCTGAAGTGAGAAGCAAAAAGGCAGAGAGACAGACTCCCGCATGGGCCTGACCAAGATTCATCTGTCAAGCCCACCAGGGGGCAATGCTCTGCCCATCTGGGACATTGCTCCTTTGCAACTGGAGCCATTCTAGTGCCTGAGGCAGAGGCCATGAAGCCATCCTCAGCGCCTGGACCAACTTTGCTCCAATGGAGCCTTGGCTGCAGGAGGGAAAGAGAGAGAGAGACAGAGACAAAGTAGAAGGGAAAAATTGGAGAAGCAAATGGGTGCTTCTCCTGTGTGCCTTTGCCAGGATTCAAACCTGGGATTTCTACCCGCCGGGCTGATGCTCTACTGCTGAGCAAGCTGGCCAGAGAAATATAAAAATATTTATTTAGATGCCCTGGAAATTAAGCTCAAGGTTTCTATACTATAATTTTAATGACACTTTTTATAGGTAGAGCCATAACCATTCTATTTATTTGCTGTCAAATGCCATACACCCTAGTTGCCTGCACAACACTAACACTACTCTTTCTGTGTGCTAAAAGAAATTTATATTATGTGAGAGAGAGAAAAATATCTTACCTATCAAAAATTGGATAGTTATATATCTATAGATTTAATTCCTGGATTGATTGGACATGTATTTTTTAATAATTACAGTGTCATCACCACTGTGCAGCAAATGTAAAGAGAAGAAAACACAGCCCCTGATATCATGCAAGCCATGGGGTAAGACCCACAAATCAAATAGATATAAAATAACATGATGATTCCAGTTACTTTTTTCTGTTTTGGACAAGCAGGGATCCTCCCTAAAAAAAAAAAAGAAAAGAAAAAAGGACTGGAGAAGACTATGACTTCCATCTTGCTAGTCAATTCACACTTGACTTGAAAAGAACTAAGTTGCAATATTATGGAGGCCCATGTAAGAAGAAGCTAAGGTTGCCCTTTAGCCAACAATCAGCTAGACACAGAGGTCCTCACTCCAACATCCAAAAAGCAATTAGTTTCACCAACAACTCTGTAAACTTGAAAACTGATCTCTTTACCGTTGAGCCTTAAACTGAATGTAACCTTGGTTGCCATTGTATGGCCTGTAGCCATGGCCATCATGGCTGTTATCGCTGCTGGGCAGGTGCAGGTTCCCATTAGATTCAAGCAGACAGTAAATAAAGAATGGAGCTGAAAACTGGTGGGCCATTCCTTTATTCTAGCCTCGCAAGTGGCCGACGAGTACAAACACACAGGGCACCAAAATCCACTCACACATTTTCCGGTTCCACAACCAGGTGAATCTTTTTCGGTTTTTCCTAAAATCAAAGGCCCCCCACCAGCCTCCGTCCCCTCCGGTTCCCCATCTCCTTCGCTCTGCACAAACTGCAAAACATGGCTTCCTTCTTCTTCTTTATTCTTCTCTTAAAACTTTTTGGCATGAAAACCCCTCCTCAGCACATATTAGTATAACGAAGTCCCTTCTCAAGCTGGAAGGTAATTAGCAGTTTCACCTGGCAACACAATTCACATGGGCAGTGATCACTTTTAACAATAAAAGTGAGCAAAATCAAATAACACAAATTTTACAGTCATTTGCCCAACAGCCTCCATGATTACAGTCTTGGGAGAGACCCTGAGCCAGTAAACTCATCTAAACTGAGCTCATAGAAACTACAAGATATTACATGTGTGTATACATTTCAAAGTCGCTAAATTTTCAGTTGTTTGTTATACATCATTAGATAACTAATACAGATTTTTACATAACATTAATATTGATTAAAATGCTGAATGAGTAGTGGAATTTGTTGATGGGAATAAATATTTAGGAGAATAAAGCTACATAGAGTTAGTTTAAAAAGGCAAGGAAATGAGAAGCCAGAATAGTCTCATAGGAAATTGGAAATGGTTTATGCTGCAGAAAGTTTCAGGCAAAAAATAAAGAGGCAGCAAAAACCCAGAACACGTTATATATCACTTCAAGGGACTTGGGCTTTTAATCATTCTTGTCATATAAGAGTGTAGACAGAACAGAGGAGAGAAAGGTTTAAATATGATTTAGATAGATAACTCTTACAAAAGAGGAAATATTTAGGACAGGCAAGATTAGTAATGTGCTAGTAATAGCTAATATTTATTGTCCACTCTTCCACCACATTTAGTATCCACAAGCGTCCTCCTTAAATTTTAGCTGTTATTATTCTAATATGAGAAAATTGAGGTAGAGTGAAATTAAGTAAAATTATGAAGGATGCAGAGCTAATAAACTGCAGAACCAGGATTTGAACCCAATCAGAGGTGCTGCCAGAGAGCATCCGTATTATGGCTATTGTGTGCTGCCCCTCTGTGGTGGTTCCAGAAACTGCCGCAGAGATAACCGATCTTATTTAGAAAGAAGCAGATAAGCAGAGCATCCTTTCAGCTTCCAACTTTTTGGCTTCATATTATTCAGTTGTCCCATGCCCTTGTGGCAATGAGTGCTGTCCCATTTCTCCTCTCTACCTCTTTTCCCAGTTCTGTCTTTTCTCAGTTTCTCATCATTCTTTCCATTAATCTCTCTTGACTGAATCACCGAGTTGTCCCTCTGTTCTGGTCTCTTTCAGTTAGATTTTAGAGTTTAATTTGAAGTTGATCAAAACCTTTTTTTTTTTCCAATAAAGGAAGCAATAACTCTTCTTTATCTTCTTCCACACATGTTCATTTCTTTCACTGGTCCATACTCATAAGGGATGAGCTGAAAAAGGTAAGAATATGAACTAACGGTACTAGTGTTTCTATCTTACTAGTTCCATAGAGTTTGTGTTTCCACACATGCCACCCAGATCATCAGAAGGTAAGAAAAAGAAGAGAGACATTTAAATATACACCTAAAAGGAAGTGGGCCAAAGTTCAGTGTTGCTTTACCATAGGTCAGCCTGGGTTTTTCATTGATTCAGCTGAGATTAAGCTTAAAGAGGTTCAAAAATATTATAATAAATGTATTTTGTTGTCTTATTTGTTTCTGTTACTGTTGTTGTTTCTAAATCTTTTCCATGGTACTAGTTGGGCTCCCAGAATTCAAATGCTAGAATTATTGCCTACAAGCAATGAAGCTGTGGTTATACCTATGTTCTCTACCTGGGTTTTGTCAACTCATAATAATACCTACCCCATAGAATTTAGATGACAAAATGCATTGTAGGAAAGTCTCACACCAAGCCTTCAAATATTAAAACTTACGAATATTAAAACGTACCACAAAAAAGAGGAAAAGTTTCATTCAGTTTGAAGCTAGATTGTTTAATATAGTTGTGTAGTCACAATTATCATCTCCTGACTTATGTCCTAAAGAGGTAGATTTTATGCAGGTAGAGTAAATTTTAGAATATGCTTTCAAAAATCAAAAGTGATCTTTAAATAAAGTTAACACCATATTATGAATACAAGCAGAGGACCCAAGTTCGGAACCCCGAAGTTGCCGGCTTGAGCTCAGGCTCATCTGGTTTGAGCATAGCTCACCAGCTAGAACACAAGGTCGCTGGCTTGAGCAAGGGGTCACTTGGTCTGCTGTAGCCCTTCCACCCCAGTCAAGGCACAAATGAGAAAGCAATCAATGAACAATTAAGGTGCCCCAATGAAGAATTGAGGCTTCTCATCTCTCTCCCATCCTATCTGTCTGTCCCTAACTGTCCCTTTCTCTGTCACTCTCTGTCTCGGTCACAAAAAAAAAAAAAAAAAAAAGACACACACAAGTAACAGTATCAATTAAATGAGCTATCCCACTAGTCTTATAATATAGAAAGCCAGCGTGTTTTTTCTTGTTGGTTTTTTTTAACAACCAACACTGTGACTTATGAATAAAATTCAGCCACTGAACAAAATGAAGGGAAAATAAAAGCAGAGAAATGTGTTGAGAATGAGCACAGATAAAATTATATTTTGGTTAGAAGTAAAAAAAAAAAGAAAGTATCTTTTTGGAAAAGAAAACTTTGATAGGTTTTCATAGGTATGTTTACTGGTAATTCTAATTCTAACTTTTCATGCCTTGACATTTCTGTTTGCTCTTTTAAAAAAGCATCATGAAACACCTTGCAACAAAAAACCAGAAAAATATCATGCCCACAGCTATGAAGAGTGAACCACTTTGAAATTTAAAAACAACATGTGTGGGTAGGTCTGATTTCACTTAGTCATGTAATTCTTTAAGATCTTCCTTTTTTAAATTTTTACATAATATATAAGTGATGCTCTAATCTATCAGAAGACGCATACAGTAAAGCGACAAGTCTTTTCAGCTAAAATTAAATACATAAATGAAATAAAACTTCTTCATTAGAGATGATGAGCAAAGTACTGGATAAAGAAACATTAACAAGTGTAGCTAGAAATAACTTTAGACTCAGTAAAGCGGGTGAAAGTATATAATTTTGGTGAAACTTATTCCAAAAAACATAAAAATAAAATGATACGATATACCCAATGACTTGCTAATTTGAGTATATTACCCTGAAGGATATGTTGATGATTATAACAAATAGCCCATTAATTTTTACATATCTTTACTAAAATCTGTGAGCAAATTAAATACGGGAAGGACAAATAATAGAGTCAAAAGATATCAGGGCAGAAGTGTACTCTCAGTGAGCCAACTAAAGATCATTAGAAGTTTCTGGTTACAACTTGCTGCCTAAGCACAAACCAACACAATTTATATATTACAGATGTGAGCAAAAAGTAAATGAATAATAGTAACAATAATAAATACAATAACTGCCTGACCAGGAGGTAGAACAGTGGATAGAGCGTTGGACTGGGATGCGGAGGACCCAGGTTCGAGACCCCATGGTTGCCAGCTTGAGTGCGAGCTCATCTGCTTTGAGCAAAACTCACCGCCTTGGACCCAAGGTCGCTGGCTCCAGCAATGGGTTACTCAGTCTTCTGAAGGCCCATGGTCAAGGCACATATGAGAAAGCAATCAATGAACAACTAAGGTGTTGCAACAAAAAACTGATGATTGATGCTTCTCATCTCTCTCCATTCCTGTCTGTCTGTCCCTGTCTATCCCTCTATCAGACTCTCACTCTCTCTCTGTAAAAAATAAATAAATACAAGAACTAATAAATAGAAATACAAGAATAAACTCTGTTTTACATATTGACAACTACAAAACTACTTTTGCCTACCCCTGTAGATTAGGCCATATTTTATTATTAATTGAATGAATAGTCTACTAACTTCAGATCAAATAGTTGCTAAAAAAATAAAAATTACTTTTTTCCAAGTTTAATGAGTTACTATTTTATTTCAAATCAATTGTTTGTGAGAACTCACCTTTTTTTTTACTTTGAATTTTTAAACTCTAAAATTAATACACATTTGTTACTTCAAGCTAAAAAGAACAGAGATAGATAAGAAACTACAATGCTGATTTCTTCCCCACATGCACATACAGCCCGCTTATCTCTTCTCTTTACTGGTGTCAAGCTCAGGAGGCCAGTCTATCAGCAGTGTCGTGGACAAGGAGAGCAGGCAAGACTGCAACAAAGGTATCTTGCAAATATCCCAAGAGAAGGAGGAGGACTGCTTCCCCCAGGGAAGACTTCCTACCAAGAGACAATGATTACAGTGACATCACATAGGGGAAGGGAGAGTCACCAACACTCAGTTCACTTTTTCTGACAAGGACCATGCCAGCAAGTAAGCAACATCAATAACCAGTAAGGTCCTGTTCTAACCTACTCAGAATCGTTCTTGTTCTTCTGTGGAATACAAACACTCCTCATAAATGTCTCCCCCCAAACTTGGCCTGGACGTAGACCTAATTAGACCACAAGTCACTTTAACCTTATTGAAGAATTGTTCTATGAAAGGGATCAGCCTCCAGAGGTGACTGATCTCACCAACTTATTCCAGTTGGTTGGAATCCAATTCCATAATGGCTCACTTTGGTTGTAAGGTAGCACAAATATAACATCCCTCTAACCTCTTCTTGTCATGACTTCTCACAGTAACTTCCTGATTGGTACTTGTTTTATTGAAAACACTAACTTGATGTATTTTATGTTTATATAATATAAATTAAAGATAGAGTGGTCTGTACTGTATTAATACACTTTATTTTCTGTATATGTTTTATGTTATATTAATAGTTTACATTATTTCTGCTAAATACACATGTAAAACAGAATAGTTTATTATATATTTCCCTCTAAAATCATTTTCAAATATATGTTCTACTTAATATTGAACCTACATATTCTCCCAAATTAAGAAAATAAATCTTACAGTCTGACTGGGTAGCTCAGTTGGTTGGAGTGTCATCTTATATATCAAGGTAGTTGGTTCAATCCCTAGTCAGGACACATAGAATAATCAATCAGTGAATACATAAATAAGTGAAACAACAAATCAATATTTTTCTCTCTCACTCTCTCTCTCCATCCTCCTCTTTTCCTAAAACCAATATATAAAAAAATGAAAAAGAAAAAAGGAAAGAAATCCTACACTTAAAAAAAAAACTGTTCATTATTAAAAAACATAGTGTTTCAAAAAAAAAAGAAAAAAAGATAGTGTTTCTTCTCATTGGTTTTAATTATAATATTCGTATGAAATCAGTTTATGACTTTAGACTATTAATTTTATTATGCTATATCATTATAAAGGTGATTCCTGCTAATGGTGCATTTAATTTCAATCAGAGAAATACCTACAATTTCATAGTTCTCACTTTGATTTATATTTCATGTTTTAAGTACTTTCTTTATATTTTCTTACTTTCTACTTTTGTTAGAATCTACAGTGTTTTTTATTGCCACCATACACACACATAATGACTTGAAAAAAAATAACTTTATTATACTTTTTCCAGTACTTGTTTATATACCTTTATGTAACTCTATTTCTCAGTTTAAAATTTTGAAAATAAAACAGTATTAATGTCTCTTTGTGAAATAAAATATTATATACTTATATTCCAACATCTGCCCCTAAGGCTCATGTTTTGTATAATCTTGATTTTTTTGTCCACAACTAGAAAAGTAAAATAAATAAATAAATAAATAATTATAAATATTATTTTACATTGCCTTATATGTTCATCTACTTCTACTTTTTCATTTTTATATCTACATTTAACTTATTTTTCTGTTTAAATGTTTTCCATGCTTATTTTTAAACACATTTTAATAAAACCTTCTTATTGTAGATCCTTATTTTAGGCCAGTGGTAGTCAACCTGGTCCCTACCAGCTTTCCTGGTGGGTGGTAGTGGAACAACCAAAGTATAAATAAAAAGATAGATTTAACTATAGTAAGTTGTTTTATAAAGATTTATTCTGCCAAACAGCGAAAATCTAACATAAAGTACTTGGTAAGTAATTATTATTATATGCTTAACTTGCTGTAACTCTGCTTTATAAATTTTACAAAGTAAAGTTACTTCCCTACTTTATAAATCACCATTACTGTGGAACCGGTGGGTGGTTAGAATATTTTACCACTAACAGAGATACAAAAGTGGGCGGTAGGTATAAAAAGGTTGACTACCCCTGTTTTAGGCAATAAAACTCAAAATTAAAGAGGTTATGTTATACGTAAAAATATGTATAGTAATATATTAAAAAAACAAGAAATGGTTTTCAAAGAAGCAGTGCTCACGTTACATTTAAAGGATTAAAAGGAGACAGTCATGGACTGAGTTATGAGAATGAAGTTTCAGGCAAAGAAACTAGTTGATCTAGTGCTTTGTCTTTTCCTGCCCTTCACAAGGCAATGAAACTAAGGTAGACAGGTCCGCACTGGCCCAGTGTTAGGAGAGTAATCATGGCATGTAATATGATTTTTGTTTCTCATGCATGAGAAGGTAACAAAGTTGTTGTTTGTTTTTATATTTTATTTTTGAGAGCAGTTTTAACTTTGTAGAAAGTTGAGCAAAAGTACTGAGTTCCCATATATTCCTTAGCCTTATATACACACAACTTTCTCCTTTATTAATCAGGGGTCCCCAAACTTTTTACACAGGGGGCCAGTTCACTGTCCCTCAGACCATTGGAGGGCCAGACTATAAAAAAAACTATGAACAAATCCCTATGCACACTGCACAAATCTTATTTTAAAGTAAAAAAACAAAATGGAAGCAAATACAATATTTAAAATAAAGAACAAGTAAATTTAAATCAACAAACTGACCAGTATTTCAATGGGAACTATGCTCCTCTCACTGACCACCAATGAAAGAGGTGCCCCTTCCGGAAGTGTGGCGTGGGCCAGATAAATGGACTCAGGGGGCTGCATGTGGCCCGCGGGCCATAGTTTGGGGACCCCTGATTAAACTCTTCCCTCAAAGTGATATATTTAATACAATCAATAAACCTATACTGACAAATTATTATCCCCCCCAAATCCATAGTTTACAGTAAGGCTCACTCTTAATGTTGTACGTCCTATTTGTTTTGACAAGTGATATTAACACATACCCATCATGAAAGTCATACAGAGTAGTTTCACTGTTGTAATAATCCTCCGTGCTCTACCTAGTCATTCTTCCTTCCCCCTCCCCTAGCAACCACTGATTCTTTTATTGTCTTCATAGTTTTGTCTTTTCCAGAGTGTCATATAACTAGAATCCTGTGGTATGTAGCTTTCTTAGGTCAGCTTCTTTCGCTTGGTAATATGCTTTAAGTTTCTTCAATTCCTTTTCATTGCCTGATATTTTATTTACCACTGAATAATATCCTATTATCTGCATGCATTCCAAATCACTTATCCACTCATCCATTGAGAATTGAGGATTGCATTAAATCTGTAGATTGAGTTAGGAAGAAGTGACATTTGACAATATTGAGTCCTTGTTTTCATGCACATAGAATCTCTCCATTTATTTAGTTCATCAGAGTTTTGTATATTTTTATATAAATTTTGTATATATTTTGTTAAATTTATACCTGTGTTTAAGAGAATGAATTTAAATGATAATATATTTTTTCAATTTCATTTTTCATTGCTAATATATAGTAAAGTAGCTTTTTTTTTATTAACCATGCATCTTACAAACTTATTATAATCATTAATTTTAGGAGATTTTTTGGCAATCCTTTCAAATTTTTGATAAGATAATCATATCATTGGTGAACAAATACCGTTTTATTCCTTTTCTTCCTTTTTTATTGAATTTATTAGGGTGATGTTGCTTAACAGAACTATATAGGTTTTAGGTGTAGTTCTATAAAACATCATCTGTACACTGTATTGTTCACAATCCCAAGTCAAGTTTCTGTCCATCACCATTTATACCAGATATCCCGCCTACACTCTTCTTCACCCTGCAATCACCACACTGTTTTCCATGTCCATTGTTTTTTTTCTCTTTTTTGCTCAACCCTTTCACCCCCTCACCCAGCTTCTTCCCGGCAGCTGTCAGCCAGCTCTCTGTTCATGAGCCTGTCTCCATTTTGTTTGTTAGTTCATTTTGTTCATTAGATTCCACATATGAAAGAAATCATATATATACTTGTCTTTGTTTCTTTATTCTCATTCAGTATACATTTTATTTCTTCTTCTTCTCCTCCTTCTTCTCCTCCTTCATCTTCACCTTCTTGCATTACTAGAATTTCCAGGATAATATTGAAAAGCAGTGATTTGTTGGAGCGTCCTTACCTTATTCCTGATCGTAGCAGTAAAGCTTCTACTTTCTCAAAATGAATTATATGATATTAGTTTCATGGTTTTTGTAGACAGTTTTTGTCTAGTGGAAGAAGATCCCCTCTGATTTTTGTTCAGGGTTTTTATCATAAATGGGTGTTCGATTTTGTCAAATGCCTTTTTTAATCTCATAATATATGACTTTTATTTTTGTTACATACTGTATCGAAGATTCTTAAATACGCTAGTATAAGAGCAGTATTAAGTAAACAGAGTCACCTGGAGTACCTTTTTAAAAATGCTTTATTAAGATATAATTTATAAACTAAAAACTGCACACCTTTTATGTCTACGATATTGAGTTTGTACATATATACACACCTCTGAAACAATCACCACAATCAAGGTAGTATCACCTCCAAAACTTGAGAGTTGGTCAAGGAAGGAGTGACAGACACATCTGAGAAGAAATAGACCAAGGAGCAGTGAGGCTGGTTTTTATTGATGAAGAATTGTGATGCCTCTTTTATTTTGTATTCCTAAAAACACTGCAATAAGTAAGACTTTTTCTTTTCAATTTAAAGCTGACAGTATTTTCAACAAGTCTTTTTATAAAACACTGTCCAGAGTTTTTCAGTCTCATCTGCCTATGTTTTAGTTAGTCTTACCTTTACAAAGTGCACATTCTGAATACAAATGTTTTGCAATTATATAAGTGTAATTAAAATTCCATAAGATGAGGACAATTATATCCTCAGAAAAAAATAGTCCAAAGTACTTTCAGAGTTGGAATTATAATAATACCATTCAAAGACTAGAACAAAGTAACCCACATTCATTTCTTAGCAAGCTGTAAAATATATACCCTCTCCCTGGAAAATATGTAAACTGATATAGATGTAAAGCTTGACAAACTGAAGACCTGCGTCATATCTGTGACCAGTTTTTAAAAAGTATTTCATCAAAACAAAATTACACCCATTCATTTAACTGGTCTTTGACAACTGGGCTCAAAATGGCAGAGGTGAAGAAAAGTTGTGACAGAGATTATATGGTGCACCAAAGCCTAAAATATTTACTAACTGTACTTTTTATAGAAAAAGTTTGCAGGTTCATGATGTAGATTTATGGGAGTTGTTTTTTCCACCCTAACTAAAATTTTCATTAGCAGAAGAGCTTATTTTGCTTCTTATGTCATCTGGGAGTAGCAGAAAACAATAATCACCATCCCAATCGTATGCCTCTCAACTGCTCACAACCAAAATTCTGTTGTAAATTTCATGTCTATGTAAAAAAAAATTATTATTATAACTATTTTAATATCCAAATTAGGTTATTTTGTAATTGTGCTAAATAACTTAATCATCAGGTATTCTTTAGAAAAGTTTATTTATTTTTTTATTTTTCTATGTGGATTTAATTCACATATTTATTTAATAGGAACTCATTCATATTGTACTTAAGTTAAGATTGCATTTATTTGTTTCCACACTGATCACTAACACAATAATTACCTATGGGCCCTGACTGGTTGGCTCAGTGGTAGAGCGTCGGCCTGGTGTGCGGAAGTCTCGGTTCGATTCCCGGCCAGGGCACACAGGAGAAGCGTCCATCTGCTTCTCCACCCCTCCCCCTTTCCTTCCTCTCTGTCTCTCTCTTCCTCTCCCGCAACCGAGGCTCCATTAGAGCAAAGATGGCCCGGACGCTGGGGATGGCTATATGGCCTCTGCCTCAGGCACTAGAGTGGCTCTGGTCGCAACAGAGCGACGCCCCCGGATGGGCAGAGCATTGCCCCCTGGTGGGCGTGCCGGGTGGATTCCAGTCCGGCGCATGTGGGAGTCTGCCTGACTGTCTCCCCATTTCCAGCTTCAGAAAAATACAAAAAAAAAAAAAACCATAATAATAATAATAATAATTACCTAATAACTTTAAATTGAAACTATTCTCAAAAATCTGTATAATTTAATATAATTTGCATAGCATAAGTTTCACAAAGTTAATTATTCTTAATCTAATAAATATTTTGTTCATATTTATCATCTTGAAAATAACTTTAGTTTTGAATCCTGTTCCAGGAAAAGGGACATGATTATAATTGAATTAATAATAGGAGCATATATTAAATAATGAACATATGTTGGACATAGAATACTGGAATATTCTTAGAAAGTTTTAGCTAGAAAGCGACCTCAGAATGTTTGCTTATTAAGTAGCATGTTGTTGAACATCATAAAATAAATAGACAAGTTACATATTGTGAAATCAACTTCTTATGATTGCAGTAAAACTTCTCAGTGAGACCAATTTTTAATTTAAGTCCACACATATTTATGAAATGTCTACTATGCAGAAATAATTGAGTATACAAAATAAAATAGTAAGTTTAATTGTCATTTGTTTAAGGAAACAAAAAGAGAGAGAGAGAAATAGGGAGTGATTAAAAAAAGATATATTGTAATGCCAATAAAGTGGCATACATCTAATTCATTTCCAATATAAGGTGTCTAAATTCCTCACAAATTATATTTAACGCAGTTAACTGGTTATAAAACATAAATTCTATTTAAGATGACAAACAACTCAATATAATACCTCCACACTAAAAGACATATAACTTGCTTAATTTTACATGTTTATTCTTTACCATAAAATTAAAAACAGAACTCAGATTTAATGAATTACTTGTTGTTCTGTCTTTCTCTGGACAGGAGCCAAAATTTGTCGCTAGATTTTGAGTTTCCCTGAAACTTCTAGCAGCCTGTCGGGCAGTACAAACAAAGAATGGGACCCAGGGGCAGCGTTCTCCAGCAAACAACACCCCACTCTGAGGTTTATTCATTTCTGAGACAGAATTTCAGGCTTATGTAAGTTCCTTTCAGCAGACGGGGGTCCACATTTCCCTTATTTGCTCTTTAATATCAACCTCTGCTGCCACCTAAGTAAACGTGGACAATATCTGATGGCCTTGGTATTGACTTTAATGTTTTTGTTATTGTTTTGAGAAACCAATGGGGTTTCCCAGAGTGGGTCAGAGTACCACTCTCTGTTAGTGGAGACTGTTTCTCCCACCAGACATATGCTTTTACTAGGAGGATGTGAAAGCCTTAGTTTTGTTACTTCTTGCATTACTAATTCTTAACCAACACTCAATTTTCCAAAACTCCCATCTCAATCCAATTTAACAAGAGTTCCATTTTGGGCCAAATGGAGATATAATTCAAATATCACACTTAAAAGTATTTCTCTTAAATATGTTCCAACAAAATTCTTAGAGAGGTAAACACAGTTCAGTTTGTTTCTCTTTTAAAGGGAAACTTTTCTCTTATGTCTATTTCATCATAGGAAGTTGTGTCTTTTTGTATAATACCATGTTGCTGTTGGTGACAAACCCAAAATTGTCTTGCAGGACCATCCTCTGCTACACATTAGAATTGTGATCTCTGGGTGGGGCTCTATGTCTAGCCCCAAGGTGGGCCATATGACTCCATTTAATCACCCAGTGAATTTCAATCTTCCCATACACACGCAGCAGTGATTGATTCAAGAGAGCAAAGTTGTCCTAAATTGATCCAATCACAGGCTTACATGGGATTGTTATTAAGATAAGAATAAGCTTTATTTGCATTCTGGCTTTGAATCAAATTAAATGAAAGAAAGGATACACTATAGGAGTCAGGGCTTAGAAAGTCAAGAAATTATGTCCCGATGATAGAGTTTTAGTCTTAAATAAAGCGGGCTTGAAATTAGGACTAAATACAGATATTTCAGCTTTTGAACCAATAAATTTATTTTTTCTGCTTAAATCTTTTTGCCCTGGATTAAATGTCACTTGAAATGGAAAGGTTCTAATGCAGATATTAACAGATAATTTTGCCTCTCTGTGTAGGGGTCACTGGGAATCCTCCAACATTCTATTACATCAAGTGTGGACAGGAAGGGTTGCTTTGTAGCATAAATTAATTTCTGTAAATAGTAAGTGCTTATCAAATGGCCGGTTCTAAGCAACTCACATGATGTTACTAACCTCTGAGTTTGGAAGGGACGGGCATGATTGATTCCTATGAGATACTTAGCACATGACACAAGTAGAATTTTCATTCCTCCCTGATGCCCTGCACTTTCTTAGAAGTTATGCAGAGTTCTTAAGTTTAGTAGAGAGACTTCTGATTTCCAATCTGGCATGTATGAAGTTTAGACATCTTCACTCCATCCTAACAACAAGTAAAACGCTAAACAAATATCAACAACTTTTCTTAGATTATGCAGAAAGGTGATGTCATAGGGCAACAAACTGCTGTCCCCAAAATTGCCAAGGCAGAGAGCAGATACAGGGAGTCACAAGTTACCTGAGTGGAAAGCCACATGGAAGTATCCATAGGAACCAGTGCTGGAGTAGGAAATCCTGAACTGTAATTGATGGATTACTGCAGGCTCTGTGTGCACAAGTCTGATGACTGTTAAACCCTCAGGAGGGACCCAGTTTGGGACCTCCCATGCTTTCGTTAGTTTTACTTCCAGGAGCTTTACCAAGTTCTCAAAGTGGCCATCAGGAAAATATTTCTCATGTTTCTGGGAGTAGGAGGGGAAAAGAAACCATTTCAAAATACTCCAGAGTATTTTGTTCATTTTGATAAGGCCTGCGCTCAGGAGAAACTATCCCCCCAGAGCATAACCTGCTGGCCTTTTTATGGAACACTAAACCAGTTGGGGGAGAGGAAATGCATAACTCCAGCTACCTCTAGCCATGTAGGCTTTCCCAAATAAGGCGAAAGAGCAACTGAGGAGCACCAGTGAAGTTCACAGTCCAGGGGTCAGATTCACCAAAAGATGAGACCCAATCATAGAACTAAAAAATGCTGCAAAATAATGTGGTTGCTGCACAAGCATTCCTGTGACATATTATAGCATCCACCATATTTAGCATCCAGCATAGACCTTCATTTAGAGGGGGGTGTGTATGCAGGATTTCATATATCTGTATAAACCAGTGGTTCTCAAAGTGTGCACCAGGGCACAGTGATACACCCTAGATTCTAGGGCCTAGAAGATTTCCAGGTGTACCATATGGCATTCCAGAGAAGTATGTGCCTGATGAAGACCAAAAAGCCAACAGGGTTTTTGGAGTTTAGATTTTTGGAGGACAGAGGTGTGGGGAATTGGCTGTAAACTGACAGTCTACCCAACCCCCCACCTCACTTGCCTGATTAGGTTGCAAAAGGCTGTTAAGCTGTGGTGCTGGATTGTTTACACTACCCCCCATGTTCCCCAAAAAGACTGGAGACAAGTTTCTTCTATCCTTTGTTTGGTGTAAAGTTAAGATGATATGTATGGTGGGGTGTTTCTGCACTCAACACAATTAAGAGTAAAAAGAAAGGAATTCATCAATGTATTGATGAGGAAATGAGAGTTTGCCTTTCAAATATATACCCAAACACTGAAGAAATCGCTAAGACACATGAGGCTCATGTTTCTCATAAACACAAGAATGAAAAAACACATTTGGCACTGGGACCTGCCAAATTTACTAAATCTTACTAAGAATGTATCTATATATATAAAAAGATAACTTTTTTGTCATTTTTTTTTATTTTTTAACTCCTCTTTTTTATGAATTCTAGAAATCATAACTCAAAAAATGTAACATAAAAATGTTTTTTAATGTCAGAATAAATTTAATTTTTTCATATTTATTTTGTTTAATTACCATAAAAGCATGCTTGGACTTTATATATTTTTTTATTTAATATTTGACTTAATTATTATAACATATTTCTCAGAAATTTGTATATAGTGCGCCTACAATTATGTGTAGAATTTTAAGTGCGCCTCGACTTCAAAAAGTTTGAGAACCACTGGTATAAACACGTACGCAAAGGACTTGGACTAAAGAATCTCTACTCTGCTTTTCTTGTTCTTCAACTGCAGTCCTCCAAATAATGGTCCGGATTCCCCTACCATCAGAGCCTCATCTTAGTGCCTAGTAAGAAATGAATATATTTTTCATGCTTTGATGCAATCATGCTGCTAACTGCAATGCAGCACTGCTTGCTTGAAATCATAGGCTTATTCTTTTCATTTGGCAAAGACAGAGACTGGAAGAGAAAACTTAACCAATCCCCACCCTCTAAATATTTTTCTTTTAATCAGCGGACAATACTTGATATATCTGAGGTTATTTAAAATTATTACTAACCCAAGTCACCTTTCAGAAAATTGAAATAAGACTATGTAAAAATTAAATTTTTTATTTTTTACTGTTTTCTTTCACAATAACACACCATATGTGAAGGGGCATATTCAATTTTGAAAAACCTGTTAGGTTACAATTCAAGCCAAATGCAATTCTCACTAACTGCTTTAAACTATTCCACAATAAGGAGGCTTTAAAATGTTGGTCCCAATATGTGTTTAACATGAAAAGTTAAAATAAAATTTTAATATAAGA
The DNA here is from genome assembly GCF_036850765.1 of Saccopteryx bilineata. Classification (NCBI taxonomy): domain Eukaryota; kingdom Metazoa; phylum Chordata; class Mammalia; order Chiroptera; family Emballonuridae; genus Saccopteryx; species Saccopteryx bilineata. The sequence goes on from NC_089490.1 coordinate 289,581,486, forward strand.
TTTTATACTTAATCCAGAAATGATTATCCCTTGATACTTTCAAGAACCAAACATAATTAACCCAAGACACAGTTTCAGGTTTGGAAAAAAAATAATAATAAAAAGGTAGTATTAAAAACAGTAAATCAAAGCTAATGAAGCAACATTAGCACTTTTATAGTAGTTTCTAATTAGAAAGTCTGTTAATGAAATTGGAGCATTTACTTAATTGCTGTGAACAATTATTTTCAAATTAAGCTTGGCAATTAAATAGCCTGATTAAGCTCAGACTAGTGGATTTAGGTAGGGGTATGTTAACTATTTTGCATGTTATATTATGTATGGCAGTTTAAATTTAGAATATCTGCAGATTAACAATGTAGTACTTCTACTACATTGGCATGTAGTACTTCTTGGTCTGGGTAGTTTATGCAAAAAAAAAAAAAAATCTAGTCGCTTCAAATCCTGTGCTTTGCACAGTAACTTAGAACTACTGGAACCCCAAGCTCCCACCTACCCCACTTAAGGAGATGTTTTCCCTCTAGTAAATGTCAACCGTCATGAAATATGGAGCATTTATTTACAGGCTCCGTTTACTCCCCTTTCCTTGAGCACCCTGACTCAGTCCTCATACCATCACAAGCAATACTATATTAACTGCACAAAAGAGAGGTTTCAATTTTTTTCAACGGTAGTGGATTATTTGATCAAAAATAACAAGTTTTGACATAGTTATTATTAACAATTCTATTTTCCAAGTAAAATTAAGGTTCAGAAAGATTTTTTAAACCCTCTTAAAGACACACCATTGATAAATGGCAGGGTGGGGATTTGAACGTAAGCTCACTTACTGCCAACCCCATGCATCTTCTTTCAAATAGAGCTCTCTCACGTTTATGTCTACAAACACCGTTTCTTCCCATTGAAATGTGAACTACAATTCTTATTCTACTGGGTTTCTCCGAATCCGGTATTGCAGACCACTGTCTCATTTTGCAGTACCCTTGACTTTCAAATCACTGGTTTTTCTAGTTTATCTTTTATATCTTCAAAGTCTTTGTTTCATTTGTTTTGCTACGTTTTCCTCCTCATTCTAACTCTTACACTGCTCCCTCCTCAACCTCTATTATCCTTACGGCCAAGTCCTGGGGATGTGCAACAAAAGGTGCAGTCACCATTTATCAAATGTCTATCTCTCAGATTCAGATGTACCCTTCATTTCCTCCTCTGAAAATAGAGCTGAGCCGTGCGTTATTTGTACTTTGTTGGCTAGCATGATTTTGCCAGTAGAAGATACTAAAAGAACAGTGGAAAAAAATAGATATTCAACTTACAGGGTATTTCGATGTGCAGGTGCTGGCAGGGCAGTTTCTCTGGTATTTGGTTCCTTCAGTAAATAGTTTTTTCAGCACCTGGTTCCTGCAGTGCAGGGCAGCCAGCAGCTAACTCAGTAAATCTGCAGGTGGTTTTGATAAGAATTCCAAGATGTGATACCTCCTTGTGGACAGCTTATCACAGAGGGACGATTTCTAGCATGTTCTATCAGGATAATGCCTCAGATTCCTCTGACCTTCAATGAGGCAGGGGTGTGACCTTTCCATTGAAATCTGGATCTCAGGTCCAGGTTTTACCAGATAGAGGCTCTTCATGAATGTTCTTTTTCCATCTGGGTGTAATAGTGCAATGATTCCTCCTTGAATCTGTTATTCCAGTACTCTTCTGAATGCTCTCTCTTCTTATTAGGAAATCGCTTGTGAATTTCAGTCTCATGTATTATATATATATTGAACTTACCTGTTGAAAATATGGTATGGTTTTTGTCTCGTAGTAGAACCCTAAATGATGCAACCACAGATGCCTTATATATACATATTTTCCCATGTTCAAAAGATCCAACCTCAAGAAAATTGGAGTTTTTTCCTTATTTCCTATATTGTTAGTCATCCAAGAAATACGCTTTGAATGTAATTTAATTTATTTTGTTCCCTCTTAATTAAGCATAGGATCACATAATACATGTGTCTGTACATACACACAAGCACACACACACACGTTTACACAGACATGCTCATCAACTCAATCTTCAGATTTTCTCAATCACATGATAACAATTTCAGGGTAATTTACAAATTGAATATATGTGGCAGGAACTATAGGTCTTCATCAGTTTATTCAGTGATTATTGCCTTTCTCTTTTTCCCATCTGACACACTTTTGCCCACATCTTGTCTCTTTGTTCTGTGGTCAAACAATTTTAGCAATCTCTCTCATCTTGGCATTTCAGATTCCCATCTTTTCCCACAACTACAGCTAAACTTGATTGCTGCCTGAGAAGATCACACAGTGTGGACCAAAACTTAATTCCTGGCTATGCAACCTTAGCAGGCTCCCAACAATGCAATTTTATTTTTATATTCCCCACCATGAATTTTTGAAAATGCTCTCCACACTTCTCAAATCTTTGGTGCATTCTTCTCTTCCTTCATCTCCTGTCATTCATATAAAATAAAGTTTATGTGGGAGAGTATCAGTGTATTACTATCTCCATAGAATTATGAGCTTCTGATATGTCCTCATCCCTTTTTTAAATTTTATTGATATTGTAGAGAAGGTATCTCACCATTATATTCTTATATTATAAACCAATTTTTATTGTATAGCAACAATTATTTCTTTTTCTGAACCCTTCTCATCAACATTTACATATTTTTAAGAGTATTTCATTACAAAAAATAAATAGTAATAAGCCTGACTATCAACACAATATTAATCCTTTCCATCTTTTTAATTTTCATTCATCATTTCCTTTTTTCTAAAATGTCACTAACATCCAACTATATGACCAACCCAGAAATCTGAGATTTCTTTCTTTCTCACATTTGAACAATTGCAAAGACTCTTTATTTTAAACTTTTCTTTAATCTGTTTAATTCTCTTCATTTCCACACCAACATAAAAGTCATCTCTCATCAAATTTTTTCTAGATTTTCAGTTTCTTTTTTTTAAACTTGTTTATTGATTTTAGAAAGAGAGAAAGAGACATTAATATGTGGATCTATTAATTTATGCATCATTCATTGATTCTTGTTTGTGCTCTGACCAAAGATTAAACCTGTAATCTTTGTGTATTGGGATGAACCAACTGATTTATCTGGCCAGGGCAATGCTTCTATTTGTTCTTAATTACCAGATTTATTTTGAATCTTCATTTAAATTGCTTTGATTAAAATAATAATTATTAGATTATGTTAATTTCAAATCACTAGCCTTATGTTGTTTCATGATTCTTATAGAAAAAAATGATTATAATCCTTAAAAATTTCTTCTGGCAGCTTTAAAATATCTATCTCCCCAACGTATCTCATTTTCTTCTCTCCTCTCATCTCCTTTCCTTTTCTTCCGCTTCTCCCCTTCCTTTCCTTCCTCAGCCTTCCTCTCTCATCTCTCCTCTGGACTGCATTCTATTCTCTTTATTCCAGTGTTTCTGATTATTTATTTTTTTCCCACACCCAACATTTGCAAACACGTGTCATTAGGTTCATGTTTCTAAGGTTGATAATTATACCTACTTTAATTTTAAATAATAAAATAAATTTACCCTTAAAATACAATGGTATGAAATCTGAGTGACAATTCAGTGAATCCATATGAGATAATGCTTTTTTGGCTTCAGAAAAATTTGCTAATGACTCAACCAACAGTTTATCTGAACTGTTTTATTACCTGTGTCACTTTACAGATTAGTTTGTTTTAATGGCTTCTTTTTAAATGTATTTAATATACTTCCATATTAAATTCAGTTCAAGAGATAAAAAATAAGTAACAATAATATAGAATTATCATAAGTCAATAATTATGAAAATAAACAATATAATGACTATCACTATATCCATATGTTGCCTTCAAATCATTAAAATCATGTATGTCACATCAAGGTTTCTCAACTTATAAAACCAGTGCCAATGCTAAGAAAAAAAAATAATAGTGATTATATTTATATATTTTATATATTTCTTGGGAATAAAATATATGTAACAATGAGGTGTTAATATGCTATTTGTGATTTTGAATAACAATCTAATACCCTCCCTATTATCCCATCATTTAAAAGTAAAATCTAAACATTGTTGAGATAAAACTTTTATTTTAGCCAAAAATATGTAAAAAACACAAGCAACTGCTTATAAAAATATTTTATCTGTATAAGAGATCATCAGATATAAGTATATTTTGGTTTACATTTTAGTGTATCACAGGCCTACAACTTCCTTTCAAAAATAATCTATTTATAATATACTGTTCATTGCCATATTATTCATATATGTTTCTTACATAATTTTTTAAAGTAAACAATATACTTTCTTATTTCTTAAATGGCTCAATGTTGCCTATCTAAAATGTGTATTAATACATTCTGTTTATATTGATGTAAAATATTTTATTAAATCACATTCACAATAGAAACTTTAATTAAAAAATGTTTCTCTCTAATTTATAATGTACCACATAAAAATGACAAAAATTCTTAAAGTCTTAAGAGGATTTATATGATTATATTGTACTATTATAGAATTCCTCCAGCCTAAAATAAACAATATGGAATTACTTTAAAGGAGCATGTTCTTTTGTGCCTTAGGGCTTTCAGTGATTATGTTTCCTCTACCTTAAAAACTCTGCCCTATTCTTCTTTCAGGCTTTCTACTTATTTTCTATCCCCACATGATTTCTACTTATTTTGTCTAAGTAAAAATTTCACTTCCTTCCTGATTTTCCTGATTCATCAGTTACCTTGAATTTATGGCTTAAAAACACACATAGATAGATTATTTTGAGAGATGACGTCAGAGTAATGGCGGAGTAGGAAGCGATACCGATAAATCTCCCCCAAAACTCAACAAGATCTTCAACCAGAAACAGAAAAACCTATACTTGGAGCTTCCAGATTCTTCGCAATACACCCAAAGGTATGATTGAGTGAAAAATTGGCTAAATATATAACCAAACCCGGAAGGAAAGAGGGAGTAAGAAATGCTCCGCCTTCCTCACTAACCTAAACAGGGCGGCTTTCTCTGGTAATTGTGAATATAGAAACTGAGGCGGGCAAAGGGGGTGAATAGATCCAGGCCCCCGCAGCAAAAGCGGCCGAACCAGGCTGTGGCTCAGAGATCCAAGCCGAGGAAAATCTGATCCTGTGGCAACCCGGGCAATACAAGCTAACACTCGCGCCAAACCCAAACAAAGAAAGACAAGCGGAGCGGCCATTTTACCCGGTCTCCTGGTCGGTGCGCAGTTAGTGGAAGAGAGATTTCTTCCTAAGCCGCGGAAGTGGGTGCCCGTGTTGCCCCACGGAGAGGCAGGGTCAGAGGCCTTTCTGTGGGCTGAGGGCAGAATCTCTGGACAGCCCCAGCGCCCTGGGAAAGCCACACACGGGAGGGAGTGAGAACTAATCCCAACGGTGGAGATTTTCCGTGCTGGAGGCTGTTTCACTCAGAGGGAACCACGGCCGGCCTCATATCCTGGTTTGCGCGCGCAGATAAGGAGTGAGCGATTCCTCCGAGTGCCTCAGCAGTGCGCGCCCGTGTTATCGCAGAGAGGGGCAGAGTCAGGGGCCTTTGTGTGGGCCAAAGCGGAATCTCGGGCCGCCCCAGCGCCTTGCAAAAGCCGCACACGGGGACGGAGCGAGACTCAATTCCAACGCTGCAACTTTTCCCTGCGGTTGGGGGTTTCACTCAGAGCGTGAGACTACTGGCCGGATATCCTGGTTGCAGACAGTGAGTGAGAGTTTCCTCCAAGCGCCCCGGAAGTGGGCGCCCGCTTGTGTTACCGGATAGAGTGGCAGAGCCAGAGGTCTTCGAGTGGGCGGAAAGCCCGCCTGATTATGCTAGCAGCTCTGACTGACTGAGCCTTACCCAGAGCCCTGTGCTGAGTGGAAATAGAGTGGGGAGTTGCCAGCAATTTGAGCCTCTTACTATCCAGGCAGAGGCAGCAGCAACCCCATACCTGGACTATCAGGCTACTAATTGAGGAAGGAAAGACTAAGAGAAAGGCTCCAGGAACACAGACTCTCTCACTGTCGGAGCCTATAAATGCTAATGAGCCTCGACTCCCAACGAGAATAAAGCACAATACATGACATTGCCATAGAGACTTATCAACTGCAAACCTCTACCTGAGCGTGCCAAAGGAGCAGAACCCGGGGTACAGAGTCACCGACCAGGAAGAGGGAGAGAAAAGAAAAAGCAAGAAGATAACCTCTCAAAATCAAGAATAATCTGCAGACTTTATAACCTATCCCATTTTATTATATTTGTTCGTTTGTTTCTCTTATCTTCATTCTTGATACTTTTTTTTCCTCCTCCAATTTGGCCGATTAACTCTCTACCGGTCTTACTCTCTCCTCTCCTTGAACTACACTACCCATAAGTGTTACATCTCCCATTATCATTTCTCTTCTCTTCCTTTCTCTCTATGAGGGTTGCACTCCAAAACCCTTAACTCTCTCTCTCTCTCTCCTTTCTTTTTTCTTCTTTTAGTGGTTCCCTCTTTTTTTCTCTCTCTCTCTTTCTTTTCTCCCTCTATAGTAGTTTCTTCCTTTCTCCTTTACATCTCCTCTCATTCAAACCTCAATAACAAACAAATTATCTTATCTGGGACTCAAACCTATGTTTGTGGCATTTTGGGGGGTTTTTACTTCACCTTTTTAACTCACTAGCAGTGCTCCCATCCCTGGCTCTCCATATTATCTAGTTCTTGTTCCACTAAATACAATAGTAAGTTTTTAATTTGTCCCCACATTTTTCCATTTTCCTCTTATTCCTCTCATCATAACTCTTAGAAAACCAACACCTAAAAGCAAATCATTTTATTCTTGACCCAAATTTTTTCCTTATTTGCTTTTTGTGGGTCCATACGCTCTTTTTTTTTTCTTTTTTCTTTTATTTTTTTTCCTTTTTTTTTTTTCTTTTTTTTTTTTTTTCTTTCTCTCTTTTTTGCCCCTTTATTACTTTTCCCCAATTCAGGCCCTCCATCACAGGCATTGTTTGTTATAACTCACAGTCCACCACAAGATTTTCTCAAGAAAGAGGGGAGAGGAAAGGAGAGGAAAAAAAGGGGGGGAATAATTTCCTTTTTTAAAAATTTTTATTTTATTTTATTGTTCTTTATTTCATTATTAATTTTTTTTTTAAAAAAAACAACTCTTTTCGATTTGTTATTTTTTTATTTTTTTTAACTTTTTATTCTTTATTAAATCTCATTAATACTATCAACAAAAACACCCTCAGATGCCATTAAGGAAGAGAAAATCGAATATCATGGATACAAAAGAAAGAGAGGTAACACAGCTAGATGAGGAAAAATCTATGGAGAAAAAATTTAATATATTGGAAACCTTGGAGCTAAATGACAGAGAATTCAAGATAGAAATCCTAAAAATCCTCCGAGATATACAAGAAAACACAGAAAGGCAATATAGGGAAATCAGAAAACAACTCCATGAACACAAAGAATATATGTCCAAGGAAATTGAAACTATAAAAACAAATCAAACAGAGATGAAAAACTCAATTCACGAGCTGAAAAACGAAGTAACAAGCTTAGCTAATAGAACAGGTCAGATAGAAGAGAGGATTAGTGAAATAGAAGACAAGCAACTTGAGGCACAACAGAGAGAAGAAGAAAGAGACTCAAAAATTAAAAAAAATGAGATAGCCCTACAAGAATTATCTGACTCCATCAAAAAGAATAACATAAGAATAATAGGTATATCAGAGGGAGAAGAGAGAGAAAATGGAATGGAGAACATACTTAAACAAATAATTGATGAGAACTTCCCAAGCCAGTGGAAAGAACTAAAGCCTCAAGTTCAAGAAGCAAACAGAACTCCAAGTTTTCTTAACCCCAACAAACCTACTCCAAGGCATATCATAATGAAATTGACACAAACCAACAGCAAAGAAAAAATTCTCAAGGCAGCCAGGGAAAAGAAGAATACAACATATAAAGGAAGGCCCATTAGATTATCATCAGATTTCTCAGCAGAAACTCTACAAGCTAGAAGAGAGTGGACCCCAATATTTAAAGTCCTGAAAGAGAGGAACTTTCAGCCACGAATACTATACCCATCAAAGCTATCCTTCAAATACGAAGGAGAAATAAAAACATTCACAGATACAGAAAAGATGAGGGAATTTATCATCAGAAAACCCCCACTCCAGGAATTACTAAAGGGGGTTCTCCAATCAGATACAAAGAACAAAAAAAAAAACAGAGCCACAAGTAAAAGCTCCAAGAAGAACACAATAAAACCAAATTTAAACTGTGACAACAACAAAAAGAAAGAGGGGGAGAAGACGGAGATTAACAGTAGCAAAGGACGATGGAGTGCAAAAGTACTCACAAAATAGTTCGCTACAATGAACAGGGTAGGGACCCTTTTCATTACTCAAAGGTAACCACCATTGAAAAAACCACCACAGAAGCACATGAGATAAAAAAGATAGCAACAGAGGAAAGATGTATGGAATACAACCAAATAAAAACAAAAGATAGAAAAACGAAAGAGAAGGATCAAACAAGACACAAAACTAACAGAAAGCAAGATATAAAATGGCAATAGGGAACTCACAAGTATCAATAATTACACTAAATGTAAATGGATTAAACTCACCAATAAAAAGGCACAGAGTAGCAGAATGGATTAAAAAAGAAAATCCAACTGTATGCTGCCTACAGGAAACTCATCTAAGTAACAAGGATAAAAACAAATTCAAAGTGAAAGGCTGGAAAACAATACTCCAAGCAAATAACATCCAAAAAAAAGCAGGTGTAGCAATACTCATATCAGATAATGCTGACTACAAGACAGGAAAAGTACTTAGAGACAAAAATGGCCATTTCATAATGGCTAAGGGGACACTGAATCAAGAAGACATAACAATTCTTAATATATATGCACCAAACCAAGGAGCACCAAAATATATAAGACAGCTACTTATTGATCTTAAAACAAAAACTGACAAAAATACAATCATACTTGGAGACCTCAATACACCGCTGACGGCTCTAGATCGGTCATCCAAACAGAGAATCAACAAAGATATAGTGGCCTTAAACAAAACACTAGAGCACCTGGATATGATAGACATCTACAGGACATTTCATCCCAAAGTGACTGAGTATACATTTTTCTCCAGTGTACATGGATCATTCTCAAGAATTGACCATATGTTGGGCCACAAAAACAATATCAGCAAATTCAGAAAAATTGAAGTTGTACCAAGCATATTTTCTGATCATAAAGCCTTGAAACTAGAATTCAACTGCAAAAAAGAGGAAAAAAATCCCACAAAAATGTGGAAACTAAACAACATACTTTTAAAATATGAATGGGTCAAAGAAGAAATAAGTGCAGAGATCAAAAGATATATACAGACTAATGAAAATGACAATACGACATATCAGAATCTATGGGATGCAGCAAAAGCAGTGATAAGAGGGAAGTTCATATCGCTTCAGGCATATATGAACAAACAAGAGAGAGCCCAAGTGAACCACTTAACTTCCCACCTTAAGGAACTAGAAAAAGAAGAACAAAGACAACCCAAAAGCAGCCGAAGAAAGGAGATAATAAAAATCAGAGCAGAAATAAATGAATTAGAGAACAGAAAAACTATAGAAAAAATTAATAGAACAAGGAGCTGGTTCTTTGAAAAGATCAACAAAATTGACAAACCCTTGGCAAGACTTACCAAGGAAAAAAGAGAAAGAACTCATATAAACAAAATCCAAAATGAAAGAGGAGAAATCACCACGGACACCGTAGATATACAAAGAATTATTGTAGAATACTATGAAAAACTTTATGCCACTAAATTCAACAACCTAGAAGAAATGGATAAATTCCTAGAACAATACAACCTTCCTAGACTGAGTCAAGAAGAAGCAGAAAGCCTAAACAGACCTATCAGTAGAGAAGAAATAGAAAAAACCATTAAAAACCTCCCCAAAAATAAAAGTCCAGGCCCTGACGGCTATACCAGCGAATTTTATCAAACATTCAAAGAAGACTTGGTTCCTATTCTACTCAAAGTCTTCCAAAAAATTGAAGAAGAAGCAATACTTCCAAACACATTTTATGAGGCCAACATAACCCTCATCCCAAAACCAGGCAAGGATGGCACAAAAAAAGAAAACTACAGACCAATATCTCTAATGAATACAGATGCTAAAATACTAAACAAAATACTAGCAAATCGAATACAACAACATATTAAAAAAATAATACATCATGATCAAGTGGGATTCATCCCAGAATCTCAAGGATGGTTCAACATACGTAAAACGGTTAACGTAATACACCATATCAACAAAACAAAGAACAAAAACCACATGATCTTATCAATAGATGCAGAAAAGGCTTTCGATAAAATACAACACAATTTTATGTTTAAGACTCTCAACAAAATGGGTATAGAAGGAAAATATCTCAACATGATAAAGGCCATATATGATAAACCATCAGCTAACATCATATTAAATGGCACTAAAGTGAAGGCTTTCCCCCTTAAATCAGGAACAAGACAGGGTTGTCCACTCTCTCCACTCTTATTTAATGTGGTACTAGAGGTTCTAGCCAGAGCAATCAGACAAGACAAAGAAATAAAAGGCATCCATATCGGAAAAGAAGAAGTAAAGGTATCACTTTTTGCAGATGATATGATCCTATACATCGAAAACCCCAAAGAATCCACAAAAAGACTACTAGAAACAATAAGCCAATACAGTAAGGTCGCAGGATACAAAATTAACATACAGAAGTCAATAGCCTTTCTATATGCCAACAATGAAACAACTGAGAAGGAACTCAAAAGAATAATCCCCTTCACGATTGCAACAAAAAAAATAAAATACTTAGGAATAAACATAACAAAGAATGTAAAGGACTTATATAATGAAAACTATAAACCATTGTTAAGGGAAATCAAAAAAGATATAATGAGATGGAAGAATATACCTTGTTCTTGGCTAGGAAGAATAAATATAATCAAGATGGCTATATTACCCAAAGCAATATACAAATTTAATGCAATTCCCATCAAAATTCCAATGACATTTTTTAAAGAAATAGAGCAAAAAATCATCAGATTTATATGGAACTATAAAAAACCCCGAATAGCCAAAGCAATCCTAAAGAAAAAGAATGAAGCTGGGGGCATAACAATACCTGACTTCAAACTCTATTATAGGGCCACGACAATCAAAACAGCATGGTATTGGCAGAAAAATAGACACTCAGACCAATGGAACAGAATAGAAAGTCCAGAAATAAAACCACATATATATAGTCAAATAATTTTTGATAAAGGGGCCAACAACACACAATGGAGAAAAGAAAGCCTCTTCAATAAATGGTGCTGGGAAAACTGGAAAGCCACATGCAAAAGAATGAAACTGGACTACAGTCTCTCCCCCTGTACAAAAATTAACTCAAAATGGATCAAAGATCTAAACATAAGACCTGAAACAATTAAGTACATAGAAGAAGACATAGGTACTCAACTCATGGACCTGGGTTTTAAAGAGCATTTTATGAATTTGACTCCAATGGCAAGAGAAGTGAAGGCAAAAATTAATGAATGGGACTACATCAGACTAAGAAGTTTTTGCTCAGCAAGGGAAACTGATAACAAAATAAACAGAAAGCCAACTAAATGGGAAATGATATTTTCAAACAACAGCTCAGATAAGGGCCTAATATCCAAAATATACAAAGAACTCATAAAACTCAACAACAAAGAAACAAACAATCCAATAAAAAAATGGGAAGAGGATATGAATAGACACTTCTCACAGGAAGAAATACAAATGGCCAACAGATATATGAAAAGATGCTCATCTTCTTTAGCTATTAGAGAAATGCAAATCAAAACGGCAATGAGATACCACCTCACACCTGTTCGATTAGCTGTTATTAGCAAGTCAGGTAATAGCAAATGTTGGAGAGGCTGTGGAGAAAAGGAACCCTCATACACTGTTGGTGGGAATGTAAAGTAGTACAACCATTATGGAAGAAAGTATGGTGGTTCCTCAAAAAACTGAAAATAGAACTACCTTATGACCCAGCAATCCCTCTACTGGGTATATATCCCCAAAACTCAGAAACATTGATACGTAAAGACACATGCAGCCCCATGTTTATTGCAGCATTGTTCACAGTGGCCAGGACATGGAAACAACCAAAAAGCCCATCAATAGATGACTGGATAAAGAAGATGTGGCACATATACACTATAGAATACTACTCAGCCATAAGAAATGATGACATCGGAATATTTACAGCAAAATGGTGGGATCTTGATAACATGATACGAAGCGAAATAAGTAAATCAGAAAAAAACAGGAACTGTATTATTCCATACGTAGGTGGGACATAATAGTGAAACTAAGAGACATTGATAAGAGTGTGGTGGTTACGGGGGGGAGGGGGGAATGGGAGAGGGATAGGGGGTGGGAGGGGCACAAAGAAAACAAGATAGAAGGTGACAGAGGACAATCTGACTTTGGGTGGTGGGTATGCAACATAATTGAATGACAAGATAACCTGGACTTGTTATCTTTGAATATATGTATCCTGATTTATTGATGTCACCCCATTAAAAAAATAAAATTATAAAAAAAAAAAAAAAAAAAAAAACACACATAGAATTATTTGTTACCTATTTGATTTACTGGGAGAATTTAAGAACTAAGAGTTCAAAAATCATATCTGTTCTTTTCCTGCAGTATATACTTATTACTTAGCAGGGTTTTTTTTTTGTTTTGTTTTGTTTTGTTTTTGTTTTTTTACAGGGACAGAGAGAGAGTCAGAGAGAGGGATAGATAGGGACAGACAGGAACAGGGAGAGATGAGAAGCATCAATCATCAGTTTTTTGTTGTGACAGCTTAGTTGTTCATTGATTGCTTTCTCATATGTGCCTTGACTGCGGGCCTTCAGCAGACTGAGTAACCCCTTGCTCGAGCCAGCGACCTTGGGTCCAAGCTGGTGAGCTTTTATTATTTTTTTGTTGTTGTTCAAGCCAGATGAGCCCCGTGCTCAAGCTGGCGACCTCAGGGTCTCAAACTTGGATCCTCCACATCACAGTCCAACGCTCTATCCACTGCACCACCACCTGGTCAGGCTATTTTTGTTTTTTATATGAATAAATAAGTGGCCTTCTAATTTTTCTACCTGCCTTCTAATTTGTCCTCCTTGAATTTTTTATCTAATGACTACTAAAGTCATCTACCAAAAATGTTATCTGTTCAGTCAATGATGTCAGCTCACCTAGAAAAAAAATTGTCCTTCTCTCTGTTTAATTGGAGAATTGCACTGGGGATTTAATTACTGGGGCAGATTCTTATTTCATACTCTCAAGGGTTCTGATTACATGGGCAGAGTGAAGCCTCGGTGGTTCCCTGGCCAGTCCTTGACAAACACTATTGTACAGAATAAAGCCTGAGTTTCTCTGAATGATATTTATATAATGCCCACTGTTTCCTCACCTAGCCTTCATTTGTCATGCGCCACTATACACAACTGTTTGTCATTCATAAATTCCATGTACTTTCATGGTTTACTGATTATGCTTTTCCCCTTTATAAAATAAATCAGAGCCTGACCAGGTGGTGGCGCAGTGGATAGAGCGTCGGACTGGGATGCGGAAGGACCCAGGTTCGAGACCCCGAGGTCGCCAGCTTGAGCGCGGGCTCATCTGGCTTGAGCAAAGAGCTCACCAGCTTGGACCCAAGGTTGCTGGCTCCAGCAGGGGGTTACTCAGTCTGCTGAAGGCCCACGGTCAAGGCACATGTGAGAAAACAATCAATGAACAACTAAGAAGTCGCAACGCGCAACAAGAAACTGATGATTGATGCTTCTCATCTCTCTCCGTTCCTGTCTGTCTGTCCCTGTCTATCTCTGCCTCTGTAAAAAAAATAATAAATAAATAAATAAATAAATCAGAGATTTTTATTTCAAAATTGAGTTAAACGTAAGCACATTGTCTCTATATTTTCAAATTTGTTTTCACTTTAAAAAAAGTCCACATGTACAAAGGCCAGGAAACATGCCTACTCAGTATACTGTTTTCACGAAAGTGCTATATGCCTCACACTTACATGTTTGACAAGTGTAGTCATACTCATAACCTGAGTTTTAAGATATATTCCACTCCCCAAGATGAAGCTACCTGACATGCCAAGCTACTTATTTTGGTATGCCTCTGTACTCACTATGCCAATACAGACATCTTTGCCACTTGTTGTTTTCCTAAGTGAAGTGTCTCTCTACTTTAGAAACTGGTTTATTCATCTATATAACATAGAATACATTACTACATGTATCATAGCACTCTAATAAATTGTAGTTGAACCACACTTAATATTTCTTACCACTTGTTATTTTCTCTTTAATAAGGGTTAAAATAAGCAATATTCATATAGCATCTCGCTCACGCCTTCCACCATCAAGGTGTGCCCAGATAAGTGAGGGGACAATCAGGGTTTAGGGAGATTTAAATTGCCTAAAATTATACTAACAATTAGATCCTTGATTCTAATTAATCTAGCTATAAAATCTAAATAGCAAGTAATTATAGAAAATCACTAACTCTAGTTAATGGGCCTAATTTATTAATCACTGAGCCCTCTGTTATATGAGCATTGAAGAGTTTGTGCTTCTCTTAAAAAAACTAATTATTTTATTTTTATTTTTGTATTAATTGATTTTAGAGAGAGAGGAAGTTAGAGAGAGAAGGGGGGAGAGAAGAAGAAAGATCAATTTGTTGTTCCACTTATTTATTCATTCATAGATTGATTCTTGTAAGTGTCCTTACTAGGAATTGAACCTCAACTTTGGTGTATTGGAATGATGTTTTAAGCAACTGACCTACCCAACTACAACTTAACCTACTTATTACCAAAGGCTTTTTTTTTTAGGTTGTAGTATTATAGATTATTAGTGTAGCAATTTATTTGTTGCTGTGCTTTATGTTGGAACATGAAACTTAAGAGTTGCCTTACGTCAACCTTTCTAAAAGAGCAAGCAACCATTTTAGATGTAGAGCAAAAAGAAGTTGCAAGATCTTGAGAAGAATAAGGTCAGACAGTGGGGCAAAGCATTTCTCTTGCACTCTAATTAAAAGAGAAATGAGATTTCTAAGAAATGAGTAAAAAGAACCCAGAAATTACACTTTTTTATATCAGAATGCTTTATTATATGCTTTTTTAATGTTCTTTTTTTTTTTCTTTTTTTTGCATTTTTTCTGAAGCTGGAAACAGGGAGAGACAGACAGACTCCCGCATGCGCCCGACCGGAATCCACCCGGCACGCCCACCATGGGGGGACGCTCTGCCCACCAGGGGGCGGTGCTCTGCCCATCCTGGGTGTCGCCATGTTGCGACCAGAGCCACTCTAGCGCCTGGGGCAGAGGCCACAGAGCCATCCCCAGCGCCCGGGCCATCTTTGCTCCAATGGAGCCTTGGCTGCGGGAGGGGAAGAGAGAGACAGAGAGGAAGGTGCGGCGGAGGGGTGGAGAAGGAAATGGGTGCTTCTCCTATGTGCCCTGGCCGGGAATGTTCTTTTTTAATTCATCAATTTATATAACATAAAAATTAGCCTGACCAGGCGGTGGCACAGTGAATAGAGCATCGGACTGTGATGCAGGGGACCCAGGTTCGAGACCACAAGCTCCCCAGTTTGAGCACGGGCTCATCTAGTTTGAGCAAAGCTCACCAGCTTGGACCTAAGTTGGCTGGCTTGAACAAGGGATTACTCGGTATGCTGAAGGCCCACGGTCAAGGGACATATGAGAAAGCAATCAATAAACAACTAAGGTGATGCGACGAAAAACTAATGATTGCTGCTTCTCATCTCTCTCCGTTCCTGTCTGTCCGTCCCTGTTTATCCCTCTCTCTGATTCTCTCTCTGTCTCTGTAAAAAAAAAAAAAAATCATTACCGCCTTTTTGTACAATTTCTTTTTTTTACTATCTAGATTAAAATTATTTCAATACTTTCTAATCATAAAAATAAACTTGCATTCATTCGGGATACTATAAGTCATTATAATAAAATAAAAGCATTATACTTATTATGACCTTTTATATAAAAAGGGTCAGACAGACATAGTTTCGTAGGTATGGTTAGAATACAAATTAATTTTCTCAAGTTGGAATTAAAATTTAAAGCAAAACACACATGATCACTAGGTCTAAAACAGTAAGCAGTGTTTATTATACTGCTGAGAACTATATGCAAATATGCTTCTACTTTAAGATATTTAAAAAACTACAATAAATTATATTATTCTATCTTCATAAAGATTAATTCTACCATTAAATGTACGTAATTATTGGTTTGTATTTTAATCTCCAAGTTTTTTTTTAGTCCAGTAATATGTTGAAATGTCCAGTGGATATTTATTTTTCAGTAAAGTATCATGGTGTATTATATAAACATAGAGCTTTACAATAATTAAAATTTGAGTGTAATTATAGTTTATTATTTGAGAGTGTTTGATCATCCCACTTATATTCTGATTCTCAGTTTCTTTACTTGTAAAATGAACATAAGAGATAATAGGGAAACTTAATATTAATCCTCATTCATGAAGGAACTATCATGGGTTCAGCTCAGTACTGAGGGCTTTATGTGATGCAAAGTCAGCCATAAATCCATGTGGTCCTGTAGCCTCAGCTTGGAGGCTAAGAGCTTGGACCCTCAAGTCAGAATTCCAGAGGATAATAATCCCCCAACTCCTGGTCTTAACATCTCTTAGCTGTGAACATGAACATTTTAGTTTAGTCTCTCTATCTTGGTGTACTCATCTTTCAAATGGGATAAAAATAATAATACTTATCTCATAAGGGTGTCAGGAAAATTAAGTAAGCTAATATATGTAAACATGTGTAAATCTGTGCCTGCTTAACAAATAGTAAATATTAGCAACTTCAATAATTACAGAATAGATAGCAAAGTGCAAATTTATGTTCTTTTAAGAGAAGTTAGTACATTACTATTTGAAAGAAGGAAGTTATTTTAAAATGGTAAATACACATTGGTATCAATTCTCAGAGTCGCTCCTATCTGTGTGTCTTATGAGCAACAATACTGCTTGCCTTTTTTTTCAGGCTAGCTTTTAAAGATTTTGTACAGTGAATAAATAGCCTTGCAAGATAGAGTATATAGTACCTCCTTTTAGAGCAGAAAGCAAGTATAATAAAAGTGATGATTCTCTCTAGAACAGACATTGAGTAGACTAATCAACCATTATAAGAATTGACGTTTTATGTTTGGGGTTCCTCCCCTGTAATGCCACCGACTGCTTTAGAGCTTGGGGAATGCTATTTCTCTGCTACTGCTATTCGTATATGTTAAATAGACTGCCCTTCGTCTCTGATTCAGAGGTTTATGCTTTCTGCCAGCAGCCATACAACTATAACAAGCTAACTTGTTAGCTTTCAAGGAGATAACGTCTCAGGTCCTTCACAGTTCTTCATATTTTTAACAAAATAATAGAAACATGGATTTCTGGACTAGAAAGGACGAGGATTTGGGGAAGTCTGTGGGAATATGTAATAAATATGTCAAATATATTTTACAGTAAACTGTTACACATTAAATGATCCTTCACTCTTGCTTATGAATGAGGAAGAACTGAGTAGGTGCTTGCCAGCCACATTAAGATGGGTTCAAAGCCAGCTGCTGACATGGGCCCTCTTAATTGCTAATTCTTTGGATGTAGGAACCTAGCCAATCTGCTGTCAACATCAGGAATCTATCTCTATAAAAACTATTACTAAGTTCCTTCTTGCAATCAAGAGTTACAGAGTAACATACCTCTGCCGAGTATAAAAGGAGGAAAACGTGACTTTTATAGGTAAAAACAGGCAACTTATTACAACTTTGATTTATATAAAAGGTGAGGGGACGTTGCTGTCATACTTGTTAAGGAAGAAGGACCACAACTATGCTCCTCCTGTTGTCTATCATGCCAACTTTAAATCCACTCAAACATGACAGTAAAATGTTGGAGTTTTGTTGTAGTGCGTAGCTGTTGTGAGGGAAAGTTAATCTTCGAAGGGAGAATTCCCTGAAACAGAGTCTCCTGTGGAAAATCACAGAGAATGATCCGTGTCCAGGCTCTTACTGCCCAATGCACCACGGAAGAGTGACTGGTCTAAAAACTTGTAGTTTTTGGGTCAATCCTACAACTTTGGAAATACCATCTAGCCCTTATATTAAAACAAGTAAAAAATATCAGGTGTTATTATGAAAATGGGACAGCAGATATCCTGTATTAAGATGAACTTCTTAAAAAAAATCACAACTGTGTGAATTCTTGGGACTCTGCTTCCTGTGTAGTAGGCAGGTATTAACTTGTCTCTCCTCTGAAAATGCTGTGTACCTTAAGAATAATCATAAAAGACCTACACACTTTAAAGTAAATATCACCAGTTGATTATGTAGATCTCAAAAAAATACATACATTTCTTTAAAGTCAGACTACCTTCACTTGCTCAAGGAAGCTTTTAGAGGTATAACTGACTCATTATTTATAGTCATGCTATGGAAAGTTTTCTTGGAGAAAGTGTCATCCAATTAAAAGATTAAATCTTTTTTATTATTATTATTTTTTAATATTAGCTCAAGAGATAAAGTCACCACCTTGTCCTTAGAAGTTGTATAGATCATCTCCAACTCATTCACTAGTGTTGTTATAGGTGATGGAATTACCTTAGATTCTTTCCTTGCTGGGCAGAGTGAGTGTATATAATCAATAACACATGCTGCTTAATAGTTTGAACCAAGTGAAAATCAATAGGAAAACTTAAGGAGGAAGTTACCTTGTTTGTTAAGGTTGACTGTCATGGTTTATGCAATTTATTCAGTTGATTGGATTTAAGACCTTGGAGAACATGATTGAAATCAATATGGAGCATTGGCATCATATTAGTCTTTGAAATATTACTGGAAATAAGTGTGAGTAAAGAATCTGTAATTTTGTCTCCACCTCTGTCAGTAAGATTTACTAGACAGGCTAATGTAATTATGAAAAAATTGATCAGAATCCAAGATGGTGCAGAAGTAAGAGATGGTCGTATTGAATAACAATTCTCCACGGATTTCTTATGTTGCCACACACTTTGCAAAATAAAATCTTATCTACTTGTGTTAAGGATTACCTTTTCAAAGTTGTCTGTATAGCAAACTGAGTTGGAAAATAGAGATAAGTATTTTTCTATAGGAAAAGGGCAGGTTTGCTTACTGTCTACTATAATAAAGATAATATCTCCGTTTAGGGCAAACAAGCAGGTTTATGTCTGGTGTAAGCACTCTGGTTCTCTAACCAGAGCTTCTTCTCTTCTAACACAATCTAGTAGATGTGCAGCTATCCCGTGGCCCTCTTGAGTCACTCTATAAGAACTGAAACTCAGACTAGTCCAAATGCTGATATTCTGGCTACTGTTATTTCTGTAATAGACTGTCTTTTTTCTATGACTCATGAGCCTTGTGTCTTGTTTCAGATTTCAAGAACTGGTGGAAGACTAACTATTTGCAAGTTAGCTGTCTAAGTTAACTTGAAAATAGGATAAAATCTCACACCTTCCATAATTCTTATATTATCATGTAAACTATGTTAGCTGTAACTTCCTCTTTTATCTTATATTATAGAATAGCATATACAGAAACTAAATTCAGATTGCCTAATTCTGATTACTTATTAACTTTGTGAAGAGGACAAGTTAAAATTCCTTTTTTTTTCTTTAAGTTTTGTGGTAGTCAGGGATCAAAGCTGGACCCCAAGATTTCTGCTCCTGGTATGTGCTTTCTGGTTAACCTCCTCCTCTTGAGTGTGGGAGAGACTTGTGACTATCATCAGATTGTATTCTCATGATTAGGTCACTGATCTAAGTTGTCTTTAAATTAATCCAAACGTGGGCCCTCCTGTGTGGGCCAGACCTAATGTGGTAAGCCTTTTAAAAGAGGTCTTAGAAGTCAGAATAAAGAAGTGTGACAGATTGATTCAGCACAGCAACAGAAAATAACAATTACTAAATTATAAAAAGGACAAACATAAATAAAACCTGACAGCAGCAGACATTTTCTTTCAGCCTGGTGGAAGACAAGCATGGTTGTGCTGTCACCGGTCTGTGGAGAGGCATGGTAGCTGAGGCTTGAGGTCCTCAGCTCTCCACCACAAGGGGCAGACCTCTGTCAACCCCTGAGCAAGCTCCACAGTATGGGGACACCTTAATTTTAGTCATGTGAACCTCTGAACTATGGATCCAGCCAAACTGTGCTGGACTTTGAAAATGGGAGGTTAAAAAAATGGTGTTATTTTAATCTGCTAAATTTGTTGCACAACACAGAAGACAAATGCAGTTTATTTTTGTTTGTATCCTGAAAATGTGGTTAAAAACAGTATTTATCTCATAGGTTCCCTGGAAAGATAAAAGAAGTAAATCTACAGTAAAGTGATTTCAAAAGTACTGGCACATAATAAAAGCTAAATAAAGGCTGGATTTTGTTACATATGATTGCTGTAAGCTTGCAAACATTTGCTTTTATATCCTAATAATTCTAATTGGAGGCACTAGGATATAGCAGTTTTTCAGTTACATAAGATAATAATCATAACTCCTTAAATCATATATAATACACTGTGAAGAAGTTTGGCTACAAGTATACTGTTAAGTAGAGAAACTAGTTTTGCTTACAAACTTCCTGGAACATTCTCCAAAGTTAGCCCATGCCTGATGCAAACTGTGAAGTAGGCAAGGCTGCTCCCTTAGTTTATAAACCTCCACATTTCTTTCACCCCCTTTTAAACCTTTAAAAAGACACACACACATACATATAGATACCCACACAATTGCATAATTTTAAATGTGTGCATAAATGTGACAAAAATATAGTTGCTTTCCTTGCCATCTAGTTTAGCTCTTTTGGATTGGCTTTGGACTTTCCCTTCCTTTTGCCACCTCCCTTAAATGACTCCACCCTCCTCCACTTTATGTTCATCTGCAACCACAGAACAGTTCATCTGCATTCTGCTACACATATACACTCGTCCTCCTATCATGGTTCTACAAGTATGTTTAAACTATGCATATGATACATTTTATTAAGAAATATAATGTAAGTATCTATACATTTGTATTTATGCATCTAGAGTCACATATATGTGTATATGTTTTATGTATTTGGCACTTCTCACTAAACAATACTTCATGAAAATACCTTTATACCACCTTCATAATCTTTTAATTATACTCTCCATTGTTAATGTTCATCCCGCTGCTCTAAAAAAGAATAGAGTCCATCCTTCTTGATAGCAGTCTTTTAGTGAGGAGATGGGTGGGGTAGCATCTTGGAGGAGGGAGAGGGTGGGGAGGTGGCAGAGGGTCAGTGCAGCTCTGTGGGCTGTGCCTACATCACACTGCAGGGATGACAGCAAGCAGCTGCCTTCAGAAGAAACCAGGGTGTTTTCAGTCTAGAAGTTTGTGATGCTCTGTAGGTTTGCTTTAGTCAGCAGTCGTCAAAGTGATGAAGTGTTTGGTCCCTGTGACTGCGTGCAGTATTGAGTCTCTTGACCCCATCAGCCAGTGACTCTGATTCTTAAAACTAGCCACTTCTTGGAGTTGAGGCATGATTTTCTAGGAGCAGCTGTCAGAATAAAAGCATAAAGCAGAGCTTCATTTGCATCTACATAAAGCAGTAGCATCAAAGTGGGAATATTAGGGTGCATGTAAGCTGCTGCCGACAGAGACCAACTTTCTATTTCTGTTGCAAGTCTTTTGTAAAAAAATGATAGTATGAAGAAATAACTAATAATTGTCACCCATGAGGCTTAAGAGACCACTCACAAGGAAAAGGTAATAACACTGAATAAGAATCTTCATTTTAGACCAAGAGTCAGCAATTGTTGATTGGATTTTGTATCCCCGGATTCATATGTTGAAGTCCTAACACCAAGTATCTCAGAATGTGACATTTTTTGGAGATAGGATCTTTATACTTTTACTAATCATATACTAATAAAGTTAAAGTAAGGCCATTTAGATCAACTCTATTTGATATGACTAGTGTTCTCATATAGAGGGGAAATTTGGAGACAAACACATAGAAAGAACACCATGAAGAGGGACACAAGGAGCTGACTGTATTTAGCCAAGAAGTGAGGCCTATAGAGAACAGATTCTTCCCTCTCAGCCCTTAGGAGAAACCAAACCTACCTACACCTTGATCTCACACTTGAAGCCTCCACTGCTGTGAGAAATAGATTTCTGTTGTTGAAGCCTTCTGGGTTGTGGTACTTTGCTACACAGCAGCCCTAGCAAACCAATATTGCAATTATGGTTCACTGGCTAAATCTGACCCACTGCCTGCATTTTAGATAGGTTAAGTGAAACAGAGCCACATAAATCAGTTGACATATTATCTGTGGCTATTTTCATACTTTGTTTGATTGTTATACTACATTATTTTCAGCAGCAAATTATTTCTTTCCTTATATCTCAAAATATTTTATCTCCTATCCCTCCTGTGATTTACACACAATCTGACTATGCCATTGCAACCTCTCATATGTGCTGCCATCCCCTGACTTCTTTGTATCTGCCTTGAATATATCTTTAGTCATGTTGTCCTTTTATATCTGGGTTATCTTTACCTAGTGAAAATCGAAACCTGATTAAGCCCAACTTTCAATGCATGTGGTGCCTGTGAAGTGTTCAGCTCCCCAAACCAACAACCTCTTCTTTACTCCCTGGAAGATAAAAATGTATCTTTCTATTTACTGAGGAAATATAAATATATTTGAAGAGAACCCTTTATCTTTCCACCACATTCCCTGCATCTGCATCAGCTAAATACTCGTGTTCTCTAAGACCCAGATTTCTTTGGATCATGTATGTTTAGAAGCCAACCATTCTTTTCTACTCAAAGCCTTATAGTCCCCGATTACCTTTGTCTTGAGGGCTCACTTTTGCTTCTCTTATGTATAATTCCCTTAACTGTTCAAAGATGTTGTAATACCTACTTACCCAGTTTAAAATAAAAACACCTTCTTTGAACTTACTTTCTTTAGCTATCAATCAAAATGTTATGGCCTCTTTGAGAGTAAAATTCCTCAGAGTTTCTCTCTTGATGTTTGCTTCAAGCATGACAGAATAACTTCTACTCTAGAAAACAGCTGAAACGTGAAATATACATGAGACAAATATTTTTAAATGTCGATGAAAATTTTAGACTGGACAAAATTTAAGAGGAGAGGAACACTGTATTAGTCAAGGTGATTATAATAGGAGAGAGTTGCCGGAACACAATCTATCAACTCTACTAACAAAAGGCCATAGAGTTTTTAAGAACTGAGGTTGAAGGGAAGATCTTAGGTCATCTGTGTTTGCTAATTGGCTTTACTCAAAGTAAAGATAAACTTTTTCTACCTTCATGACAGGAGGTAATACGACAACTAGGAGCAAGTGTTTGCGCTACCCACCAGCATTTGACTTCTCTCTACAGAGACTGAGAGAAAGGGATACCATTTTTCTTGAGGCTCATGGTTAAAAGAAATGGCTTCTGGGCTCTTGAGAAAGATATTTCTGGCTCTTAACACTGAAAAGAGGCTTTTAAAAAGGATTTGCATCTCAAAGGAGCAGAGGAAAGGTTTAGGATAACAAATTTAAGACTCTAAAGTAAATGTTCTAACAAAAGGATGCTTTCCTAAGAGTCAGTTCTTTTCCTGGAGTCAGAAAGAAACCTGTCTATAATGTAGTCAAGTTGAGGGGAATGCTCAGGTCGTCTTGGTCACAGGCTTTCAACAGCACACTGCACAGGAAGGAAACCCAGGGAGTTGACTCTGTGATAACCTGGTATCTGGAGGAGTGCAATCACTGTTGTAGTCTCACTTCATGTAGCAGGCAGAGCTCCCGCTTACTGCCTAGTGAAAAACTGTAACACACAAGGCAGGGTAACTGAAATGATGGGATTGCATGCAGATCTGCTAGAAAGAAGCAAGGCATTCCAGAAATCCATGTGACATTCACCCCAGCTACTTGGCTGAGGGCTTGGCTCAGCATGCACAAAGTAAGACTGTGGAGCCCTGAAGACATCACCTGCTATGACATTGAGACCTGAATGTAAAAACAAAGATGGAGCCAACCTGAGTTTATTATTTAGCACAGCCAGAGGGAGAGATTTAACCTAGTGCCTCAGATAGTCAGCTGAGGTCCAAAAACACCATATAACAGAACAAAGACACACACCTATAGTGGCATTACAACCATAATAGACCTGCTCTAACACAGAATAAAATCAACTTTGTTGGTGCCCATGCATGAGCAGGTCTAGTAGTTAAAAATCAAATTGTTTGAGGAAGTGACAACACTCCCATTCTCTTTTTCTACTACTTAGCCTCTCCTCTGTCTTACACCTATGACCTCACGGGTAGTTTCCTAAGATTTGCTAAGTGAAGAAGAAAACAATCATCACCTGGTCATCACTTCCTGCATGTATCTTTATGTTAAAAACCAAAACAAAACACTAGCTGGGAATGGGCTACTGCCTTTCTCCATCCTAAATAAAGGTTGACCAAAAAAAAGTGCTGGTAGAAAATGTTCTCCAGTGATCACAACTTCAGGTGTTGCAACGAAATGTCCACTTAAGTGCAATGTCTTGATTTGTACTCTAAATTGACCCATTAACAATAGCTGGGAGGTTGACCAGTGGGTCAGGAATTTAAAAGAACATTGGAAAAATTGATGAGCAGGAGGTCTGCAGGAGACATTCAATTTATCCTGTGGATATTAGTAAGCATCTTTCCTTAATCGTTCTTTTTCTCATTGAACCTGATCTGACAATGACAAAGTGCTAAGTGATCAACCTCCCAACAAGAGAGATCAAACCTAAGCTGTAGATATGGACCTCATAGGTACTTGCTAGTGTAAGAGTTTGAGAATTTTTTTTGTGTGTGTAAACAGCCAGATGGTAAATATCTTAAGCTTTGTAGGTCATATTGTCTTTGTTGTAGCTACCAAACTCTGCCTGCCATTATAACCTGAAGGTAAGAGGTTATTA
Organism: Saccopteryx bilineata; assembly: GCF_036850765.1. Taxonomy (NCBI): domain Eukaryota; kingdom Metazoa; phylum Chordata; class Mammalia; order Chiroptera; family Emballonuridae; genus Saccopteryx; species Saccopteryx bilineata. The sequence continues at coordinate 289,606,581 of NC_089490.1, forward strand.
AACAAATAGATGTAGCCATAATTCAATGAAGATTTAGTTACAAATGGAGACTTGACCTAAGAGTTGTAGTTTGCCAAACCTTATCCTAAGGGAATCATTCAGCAACCTGGTGCCTGGAGGATTACTTTGTCTCCTCCCACCATGGGCAACAAAGTCTCATATGCATTTTCTTCTCTTCCATGCAAGGTCTGTTAACCTCACTGTTTGTGAAATTCCTTGGCGTCTCACTGAAAATAAATTTTGACAGCTGTTTAAAGGGAGGAATGTGAGACAGTGGCTGCATGCCACAAAACTTATTAGTCATATCATATGCCCCATCACCCAGAAAGAGCTGCCTTTCTTGAAGGAATTGGAAATGCAATTGAAACATTACATGGCTACAAATCTTCAGTGGCCTAGAAAACACACACACACACACACACACACACACACACACACACACACACACACACACACACTATTTTTGCATCAGCATCTGACCAGCTGAATATCTTCTAATTTTGGGGGGGGGGCTTGCTCAGTTTAGCTGGATTCTAGTGTAAAATCACTGCCATGTTTCTTATTTTAAAAAAGCAGGATGGAGAAGCAGGAGATCATTTTTACATGGTCGTCAAATGATGGGAATGTGAGAAACTGAGAGGGAACATACAATAACTTTTAAAGCTTCTGTTTAGCTCAGAATTGGCATAGTCACTTCTGTTGTACTCTATGTATTAATGCATGTCACTTGGTTAAGCCTATAGCAAAACAGGTATAAATGAAAAGTATGTTGAGACTGAACAGGGAGGGAGAGATTGGAGAGAACATTGTAATTTGCTTAAAGAATTCAATCTACCAAGCGTTAATAGAAAGTTTTGTGACAGTACTAGGGCAATTAACATAAGTGAGAGCCCTAGAATCTGTAAAATAAACTCTAAGCCAGTGCCTAATTGGTGGCAAAATGAATGAATCAGGGAACTAAGCAATATAGTCAGCAGTGACTGCTCCCTCATATTTCGAAAGGGCTAAGCCTTAGGCCCATCATGTGGTGAACCACAGTACCAATAAGAGGACTTCTTCCACCAGGTAACCCTGCTTAGTTAGTGTTCCAAAGCCTTGAAAGATGAGACCATTTTTTGGCTGTTCCTGGTTCTTTGCAGCAATAAAACAACAAAGAAGATGGTCATCTAATGTTGGGATGAAAATACTTTCTTTTTCTCTTGGTTCTTCCTGTTAGTTGAGTAATGTAAGTGACAGACAACAGGCAAAAATGGAATTTGACATGTGCACATAAAGAACTCATGTAAAACATAAAAATTCCAAAGACAGTAAGGGAAAATTAGGTATAATGTCGTTCTGGACTAAAGAGAGGGATGCAGAGGTCAACAGAAAAGTAGGCAATGCACAAGTAGGTGAGAAAAAGCAAACATTTTGGTAAACTAATTCTTGCAGGGCCACCCAGAGCCATTGGGACATTGAAGGGGGTCTAATAAAGAGACTTCCGCTGGGATCCTCCCTGTCTGTCACACTTAGCTCATGTTAGGTTAAGGTGATAGTTCCCTCGCAGGCTTTTCTATCTGACTCTCTCTAAACATGTAGAAGAAAGGTAGACTGTTCTTCTTGAGTTTGCTGGGCTTTAATTGTCTTCAACTTAAAAAAAATGTGCATGCCATGGGGGAGCATTCTATGGAGACTCATTCTGAACCCCTAAACTAATGAGCTTGATCTAAATTACCAGAGGAAATTAGATTAGTGGTGTATGCTAAGGACAACTAGGACGATCAGGAACAATGAGATTTGCTATTCTTAGATCTAGTCAGTAGAAGTATTGGTAACTCAGTCCGGGCATACAGCAGGAACATTGCAGGTTTTATTTCAGACCACCATAATAAAGAGAGTTATATGAATTTTTTGGTTTCTCAATGCATTTAAAAGTTTATACTATGCTGTAGTCTACTGAGTATGAAGTATCATTTTGTCTAAAAAAAAATGCATCATATTTCAGTGTAATGCCTGTTCAACATTTAAACTATTTTCTTTCTGTTCCATCTTTGTGAAGATATTGGGAGAAACTTCTGTTTTTGATATTTCTCAAACACCCATTGACCTTTTCTGGACTATATTTTAGGAGCTACCCCATGTAATTTTCAGAACAGTCCCCAAACTTACATATTACAGCATGAACAGTTCAGTTCCCAGGACACGATCTCCTGAGGGCAGATCACAGAGCAGGTTACACAATCCTAAACAGGTTAGGTGTCCAAAGGTGGTTTATTTGGGAGTACTTGAGCACATATAGGCATTTTCTTTTCTTTTTTTTTTTTTCAAGCAAGAGAGAGATACAGGAACAGACAGGGACAGACAGACAGGAAGGTAGAGAAATGAGAAACATCAACTCATAGTTGCAGTGCAATAGTTGTTCATCGATTATTTTCTCATATATGCTTTGACATGGGGGGGAGGTCCATCTGAGCCAGTGACCCGCTGGTCAAGCCAGCACCCTTGGGCTCAAGCTGGTGAGCCCGCACTCAAGCTGGATGAGTCCACGCTCAAGCCTGAGACCTTGGGATTTCAAACCTTTGTCTTCAGCATCCCATGCAGATGCTCTATCCACTGTGCCACCACCCGATCTTAGACTACAGGCATTTTCTTATACTTGTGAGAAACCTCCAAGAGCTGGGAATGAAAAAGGAGGGTAGACGATTGCCTAGTGCAGAGGTGGCTCAGTCTTCCCTGCCGTGTTCCAATTCCTAGAGGCAGGAGAATTGTAAATTCAAACTCGACCTGCAGTCCCAGGTTCCTACACAAACCAAGGAGAGGTTCCCATGGAACTTCTAGCAGTCAAGTATTGTCTGACCTGTGACTTAAGGTGAGGAGAAACCTTGATTTCTGCCTCTGCGCACTTTTTGATGACCCTGAATGGTGGGGGTTAAAAAGGGGAACTAAGCAGGAAAATAGTTAGGCCTTGGAAGAAATAGGAAGAGCCCTCCACAGAGTGAGACGCAGTGAGTGTATATCCCAAGGATTTTCCAAGTGAGTGGAAAGGAGACAGAGGGAGTTTGTGGTATATTCTCTTCCTTTCCAGATGATGTTTATTTTGTCCTTGTGGAGACATATTTATCACAGCAGGTGGAGAGAGCATAATATATTTCTCAGTCATTTTCTTCATTTAAAATTTTTGACAAGTCATCCATGTGGTAAGGGATTCAATGTGTTCATATTAAACAATAAGGACTGGCTGTTCAAAAGGCTCATTGGCAGACGTGGGCAGCCATCCCAGCGTGAAGCAGAGTCTGACACGTGGCTCCCTGGTCCAAGCCTTCTGGGGTTTCAAAACTGTTAACCTAAAAATAAAAAGCCAACGTGAGAGGCATCCAGCGTTTCTTTGTGATCAAAGAATAGCTATTTTGGTAGCAGTGAGTCAGGCAGAAAACCAGAGTGTTCTGATTATGGGGTGAAGGCAAGATTTTTTTGTTTGTTTGTTTGCTTTTAATGAGAAGGAAAAGGAAATAATTTAAAAAGTAGAAAAACAATTCCTTTTGTTGCTAAGAAGCTAAAGAAGGATTTTCTCTTGGTGCCAATAAGCTGTTATTCTTTTGCGATACACGGTGGCGGTACTTTTAAAGAAAGCCTTTCATTTTTAGTCCTCATCAGGATCTGTGCCTTCCTGTTAGTGTTGCAAAGAGTTGTTTGAAATATAATGTTGGTCTGGAGCAAGCCAAAGGTTGATTTTGCCAAATTCAAAAATTCCAAAGGTTTGAAGAGTAAGACATGCAAGCATTTCCTCTGGAACAACAGAATTGACTCTAGTTTAAAATGGCTGCACTTATGGCCGCTTTTTACAGAAGCTATAGACTCTTCCCAGTGAAGACACTGAAGAAAGGAAAACCAATATTATGAGACTTCTAGAGGCCATATGACACATGTCTCTTGGAGTTGTGGACATATTAGAAAGAGCTGGTGCCTAATTACTTGTCTGCAGGTTTAAGGAGAGACTTATGTTATGAGGCCTCAGGATCTTAGGAAACAAGTATAACTAAACCCATATTTCCAAACCTCCAAGCTACTCCTTGTGGTTCTTTGAGGGCCTGAAAATGGCCTCAGATTTTCTAGTGTCCACTTGTGAAGGAAACAAGAAGCTAGAGGAGGAAGTAGGAGGGAGGGCTGCTGTAGAGATTCCTGAAAAGGCTGTAGAAATCCTCACCAAGAGAGGGAGTTTATGCTCTGATGATGGTGGGAAGAGAAACATGCTTTCACTGTATTGTGTGCTGCCTGGGACAAGGAGGACATGATCTCAAAAAAGCCACACACCCACACTGCTGAGAACACCTAAACAGCCTGAGCCACTGGCAGCAGATAGAATAGATCCTAAGGATTCCGGTCTCTCCCTTCCCTCAGCAATGACTACTTCTATGAGAGAATCTCTGCCTTCGTTAGCCTACCTACCCTTTCCTGCACACTGGAACTACTTAAACCACTGAACATGAGGGAAGAAAATTTCCTTTTGGAAAAACACCTTTCCTGTGCTTGACGAAGTCTTGAATTGTGAGGAGTAAAAGCACAGACCATACTCTTTAATTCCCTTTGGGTATCTTGCCCACAAATCAATCTGTCCAGAAAATAATTTTTATAAATTGAAATGAACACGATGCTATTGAACCTGCCAAGAGAATCATTGGCCAAAATAATAAAGATAAAACAGATGAAAGAGAGAAAGATTTTTACAAAACACAGTTAAAATTAGTAACCTGAGAAATATAAAACCGATATATAATCACATAAGCTAAAAGATGCCAGTAAGACAGAAAGGGATTCTGTATAAACAATCATAGAGCACAATATACAGATGATGTATTATAGAATTATATACCTGAAACCTATTTAATTTTATTAATCAATGTTACTACAATAAATTCAATAAAAATAATTTATAAAAATAAAATAAAGACATAAAAAACAATCAACTCATTACTTTGCAATGTTTTATATATTTTAATGTTAATAATAAGCAATGTTAGATTTCTCTAAATTTTCAACTCTACAGAATATATTTATATTTTTAGATTTCCTTAGAAAATTGTTTATTTTGAAGTGATTTTTATATTCTACAGCACTTACATGATGCATACATCTTCTGTTGTAGTATTCTTACACATCTGTTTCTCTCTTATGATAAAAAAGGAATATATTTCTACCCAACAATGTGACATCTTCTTTTAGAGAGTATCACTACTACTGACTCAACAAAATCGAAATTCAAATCTTAGTCTCCTCATCTCTTCCATCCCCTGTCTTCCAGGAATCATTTTTCAACTAAATATCTCATTTCTGTGAGTAGGACTGCAATTTCACCATCAGGCAAAATGTCACTTTTCTCTTTCCTTTTTTTTTTCATTTTTGAATTTTATTGGTGTGACACTTGAGATTCTTTTAATCTTAACAGATATTATTTCTCCAATATCTTTTGATTTCATCCTCAAATATCCTACAGTCACACTTTCTTAAACTAACAACAGCCAAAGTCACAACAAAATTCAGAAATAAAGAAATATTATTTCTATTTCTACAAATATTGTTGGCATATGTTTCTTAGAATAGCAATATGTTATATCATTTAAAAGGTATGTAGGTTTCAAGGCTTTCTTTATCTTTGTAGCACACATAAGTTAATTTACTCACTTTATTATAAAGTCATTCATATTCTTAAAAAAAATTATCAACAAACTTTGTAAATGTTCTGCCTAATTTAGTTTCTAATATATACCTTCTGTTCTAATTAATTTAGTCTCATTTTCTGTCAGCCCCAAATGTTCTGTTTATTGTTACTTCTGTTTCTATGCCCATGTCCTTGCATTTTCTTCACTGACACTAAAATCTTGTTCATTTTGAAAGGTTACAATATTTCTATGTTTGAGTAGCTTCATCTGACTGCTTAAATCCACGATAACTACCTTGAAAACAATTCCAGTTATTTAGACAAAGAGTATTTTCTATAAAGAAGTGTTTAGTCATGTATGAGAGGAATAAAAAGCAAAAAAGGAAAATGAGAGTTACCATAGTTACAATAACTGCTGGAAGCAACCAGTAGCCCTACATGTAGAAAAAAGAGAAGAGGTTGCTCTTCTTAAAAGACCAGAGCAGCTGAGAATCCAGTATCTCCAAATATGGCTCAATGAGTTAGGTGCTGAGAGTTTGGAAGAGAAAAAGTAAATTAACTACTACTGGAAATAGCTGACATTGTCAGGGTAAAGAACAATAGCTTGGGAGATGCTGAAAATAACAAGGAGCAAAAAGCCTTCTAATTATTAGTATCACCTCCTACTGGAAGAAACTTCAGTTGACCTAGGAGAAATGTGACATGGCGAATTCATGTGCTAACATCCCAAAACAGCATAGAAATTGATTTTGCAGTTTAAAGAAAGTTGTTATATACTTTGTGCACTCATTAAACATTCAACACACCAGAAAGATTCATACTGAATTATTATTTTCCTATATATTTAAATTTCCTATATATTTTACAATGTCAAATATAATAATTTGATTAAACCTTTACATTTATTAAAAAAATCATAAATTATTTTATTTATTTATTTATTTATTTAGAGAGAACAAGAGAGTGTGAGAGAGAGAGAGAAAGAGAAAAAAAGAGAGGGTGAGAAGTATTATGTTATAGTTGCTTTCACTTTAGTTGTACATTTAGCTTCTCCTATGTGCCTTGATTAGGGCAGTGCCAGCGTCCTCTTACTCAAGGCAGCAACCTTGGGCTTTTCTTGTCATCAACCTTTAGGCTCAAGCTGTTGAGCTTTGGGATCATGTGAGTGACCCCCTCCAATCACGCCAATGACCCCACCTTAGATCATGAGCCAGAGACATTGGGGTTTTGAACTGGTGACCTCTGCTTCCAAGTCAACATTTTATCCACTGCACCACCACTGGTCAAGGAAAAATATATATAAATTTTTTTTTAATTATAAAAAGAATTACATACTCTTTGTTAAACTGCTGATTGGCAAATTGACTTAAATACATAGTATATATTTCATGTCATTTTATGAGTATTTCTCAAACTCAGCCACTCCCTAGAACAATTCTCTGTTATCTAGATTTATATACTACTTGATTATCTTTTTTTAAAAAAATATATTTTAGAAAGGGAGAGAGAAGAAAGAAGAGAGAGCAAAGCATTGATTTGCTGTTCCACTTAGTTGTGCATTCATTAGTTACTTCTTGTATTCGTCTTGACAAAGATCAAACCTGCAACCTTGGCATATCAGGATGACATTCTAACCAACTGAGCAACCCATCCAGGGCTACAACTTGATTACATTGATTCCATCAGTTTTAATGGTCCATGGAATTGTATTTCATTTACTATTAATATCAGGTTTTAAAAATTATTCCAACAGTATCTATAGCACCAATTAAAACTTTGATCTTACTGGAAGTTTCTAGATTTATTATGTAAAGTACTTTCAGCAAATTTTAACATTTTGCTTTAGTATATATTTAGCATTTTTAAGTCTATCAGTAGTGTATGCTCCTAGGTCATATATATTTTAAGATACAGTATTAGATTATTTTGGGCAATAAAATTATATTAATGTTTTAATGAAAGCATTGAATGTCTTCATTTGGCATTATCGCTTTCATAAGTTCATTTAATCATCTTCCAGCAAACTGAAATTGTGTCATTTTATTCTATTATGTTTGGTTCAAAAGTAACACTTCCAAATTTGAGAATTCTTCTCAAATCTAATTGGACAAATTAAAGTAAGAATGATATAATTTGTTTGTACATTAGGTTTTTTTTAAAAGAATCAATAAGATAGATATAGAAAGAGATTTATCATGAAGAATTGATCTCCATGATTATAGAGGCTGAGAAGTCCCATGATTTGTAATCTGAATGCTGGTGACCCAGGAGAGCTGATGGTTTAATTTCTAGTCTAAAAATCAGCAGGTTTCATACCCAAGAGAAGTTCATGTTTCAATGCAGGAAAAAGTCAGGGAAGATCAATGTCCAGGTTCTGCAGTCAGACAGGAGGAGTTCTCTCTGATCAGAGAGTCAGCCTTTTATAGTATTAAGCTCTTTAACTCCTTGGGTAAAGAGCCACCCACATTAGGGAGAGCAATTTTATTTACTTACTCTACTATTTTTAACTAATTTCATCTAGAAACACTCTCACAGACACATCCAGAATAAAGTTCATCCAAATAGCTGGGTAGCTGTGACCTAATGAATTTGACACATATTATGTGGACTGAGTGTTTGTGTCCCCTAAAAATTACTATGTTGAAGTCCTAACTCCCAAAGTGAAGGTATTTGGATATGGAGCTCTCAGGAACTAATTAGGCTAGATAAGATGATGAGGATGGGGATCTTATTATGGGATGAGTACCCTTATAAAAAGAGACACCAAAATGCTTACTGTCTTTCTCTACCATGTGGGAAGGGCATAGTAACGAGGTGGCCATCTGCAAGCCAGGAAGAGAGTTATGACAAAAGTGAATTAAATGGCACTCTGGTGTCCATCTTCTTGAACTTTCCAGCTACCAGACTGTGAGAAATACATTTCTGTTTTATAAGCCATCTTGTCTATGGTACTTTGTTTCAGGAACCCCAAGCAAGCTAACACATATATTCCACATCAAAATATGTAATCATATATAAATAAAGAAGTGGAGAAAAGTATTGAAAACAAATGCTAGTAGGTGCCATAGAAAGGATACTTACTAGGTATTCTAAAGGCTGAAAAAGTAAGATTCTCTTAAGGTGTCTAAAGGGAGAACTTGTAAACACAGAATTCTTTCTTGCCTCAAAAACAAAGCCCCAAGCAGAAATTAAAGTCATAGAATCTATTGGTTGTAGACTTAACTCAATCAAATTTGAAACCCTATAAAGTTGTAGATTCAGAGATATTCAGAACTCACCTGAAATAGATGCACTGAAAGCTGAGGTTGGTAGCCTCATGAAAAGAGTATCCACACAAAGAAAACAATAGCTCCAAACTTAGTTCCCAAGATGTCTGCAAATAGATTTGTGCCCTAACTACATTTCCCAAAGCAAAAGATTAAAGAATTTCTTTCTGTGAACGCTGACTTGCTAATGGGAAAGAACTCCAGAAAATTACAGTTGGACTCCTCTATTAAAAAAGTAAATCCCACTAGGCTCTCAAAGTGTGCAATTAGCATTTTAGTCTCTTATTAACTATGAAAATGCAACTATGCAATGTTTAGTGTTTTCATAAACTGTTTTGTGTTTTTTTTTCTCTCCTGATACCTGGCAGAATTTTATTTTCTTGTTGACTGAATTTAGGCATGACCACTGACCACAGCTTTGGTCAGTAGATTTCAGTAGAAGTGGATTTTTTTAAATTTCTGGACAAAAACCTTAACAGTTTCTTCCTTTTGTCATAGTATTGAATATGACCCACCACTGCTACTCCATCACAGGGTCACAGAGCGAACATAATGGTGACATAGAACAGATCCCCAAAGCAAACTTTGAAGAACAGGTAGCAGTAGACATAAATTAAACTTAATTTTATTGCTAAGATTTTGGAGGCATGTTTTATTTCAGTTTAATGTAGTTATCTTTACTGACACAACAATAAAAATTCCCAAGACATTTGAGTAAAGTCTCTAATGAAAGAGATATTTCAAAGCAAATAAAAGAAAAACAAATAATTTAGAAAAAACAACAACACATATACCTTGAAAAAATTTTTTTAAATACCAATCTTCTTAGAGTCTTGAAGAAAATAAAAAATGGTGGACAACAAAATGAACATGTAGATAACAATGACTATATATTTGATATTAAAAATAAGAAAGAAGAAGATAGTTACAATATAAGATAGATAAAAGTTGAGGAAATTTCCAATTGACTAGGAAAAAATAAAGATAAAGATTCTTTTAACCTGACCAGGTGGTGGCACAGTGGATAGAGCATCAGACTGGAATGGCATAGGACTCAGGTTTGAGATCACAAGGTCACCAGCTTGAGCATGGGCTCATCTGGTTTGAGCATGGTTCACCAGCTTGAACCCAAGGTCGCTGTCTTGAGCAAGGGGGCCACTTGGTCTGCTGTAGCCTCCTGGTCAAGGCACATATGAGAAAGCAATCAATGAACAACTAAAGTGCCACAACAGAGAATTGATGCTTCTTATCTTTCTCCCTTCCTGTCTGTTTGTCCCTATCTGTTCCTCTTTCTGTCTCTGTCACAAAAAACAACAGAAAACAAGCAAAAAACAGATTCTTTTAAATGTAAGAGTAACGTTATGAATGTTCATATTCTCTATCATCTTCAAAATATGTGTTCCAAGAGATAGTAAAACAAAAAGAAAAAATGAAAAGTAAAGAAAATATGAGGAAATATAAAAACAAAAAAAATTCTAAATTAAAAATACAAATTATTCCATATTGAAATAAAATGTCTATTCAAAAACAAACAGCCCACTAAAGGGAAAAAAATAGATCTTTATATTAAGGCATAGCAATATAAAATTTGAAATTACTAGGAAAAAAACTTTAATACTAGGAAAAGATTAGGAATCAAAGTGGCTTCAAACTTTTTTAGAGCACAAGTAAAACATAGATTTTCAAGGAAAATAAGTTTTTACAATTCTCAGAGATATTCTTTATACTCCAGAATTATTTATGTGGTAAAGCCATGAATTATGAGAAAATGTTAACTAACTCTAATGTGAGAGTTCTAAGACAGGTAGTAGAGATTGTATTCCATGCAATTGAGGGAATAAAATAATAAGGAAGAAAATAAGAATCCTTTCATTTGCCTACATGTACATATATATTTGTAAAACTAAATATCGTTCATCACTTACACTCTAGGAAATAAACTATAAAAATATAACACTATTGTCTATGACAGATTTTCTCAAGACTACTACTGGTTAACTTGGTTTCATAATTATACCATATTTCCCCATGTATAAGACAGCCCCATGTATAAAATGCCTCTTAATTTTGGGGCCCTAAATTAAAAAAAATTGTATTCCATAAGGTTATTTAACTTAAATTTTACTCATCATAAAATTCACACAACTTCTCATCACTGTGAAAACTCCCATCCATTAACTTGTCCTCATCTTTGCCTGATGACAAAGCACTGTCTTCATATATTGCTTCATCCTGAGTTCTATCTATGGCATTTGAAATGCCACAACTACTGTATAAGATGTACCCAGTTTTTAGACCTCACATTTTTTGAAAAAGGGCTCATCTAATACATGGAGAAATATGGTATATGCTAACTGTGTTAACTCTATAATTAACACATTTGGTAACTCAGCTAATATTTACTTTGGTCAGCGTGCATGAGGACATACTGAAAATTTACTATGATAATTATAGTGAGTCCAGTAATTGCAATTCATACAGTGTGTAAATATAAATATTTGTATAAAAAACAAAATTAAGTAAAGAGTAATAGAAAAAACTAAACAAGTAATAGAAATCAGAAAACAGTAGAGAAATATATTTATTACTATCCTAGTAATATTTCTGGCATAATATTATACATGCCATCATGCTATTACAAAATATGAGATCCATTGTCTCTAATATTCATAAATATATTTATTCATTTTAATGACAATCAGAAATATATAAACATTTTAGGTTTGTTTTTGATATGCCTTAATTTAAAATGTTGGTACAGAAATACCTCATTCTCAAGCTCAAATTCTCAAGCTCAACAGGCAAATTTTCAAGGGTTATGGATCTGTTCACCCAGCACTGCCAAAGAAAATACTTTATATAAAATATATACTGATTCTTGACTTCCATTTTTCTTTTTAATCAAACCCCATAAATATATTTCTTTCATTTATAAGTCTATGTTTCTGAAGATCAGTATTTTTGAAAGTGTGTTTAACTTTTTACCTTGTATTTTAATGGTATTTTACTTTTTTCTGTTCTAGATTTATTCTTTAGGGTCTTAAGGAACTAAATTTTAGGGTCAAATATCTTCTCCAGGATAGTTATCAATACTATAGAATTCAGCATAGTTCTAACATATGTGAAAGAAGAAAGATCAGTTTTATAAGTTTCCCAAATAATTAGTAGTGTGAAAATATAATTGAGTGGTTAGACAAAGACTTATTTGCCTATTAATGAGAAATGCTCCTAGTCCTTTGCTCGGAAGGACCAAAAAATAGCAAGGTTTTGTCACACCCTTGATCTCTACTAGCCTTAGAATGTATAATTAGATCCCTTTTTAATAAACTAGAAGAGTATTGTGTCTCACTAATGGTGAAGAGGTTGTATTAGGCTAAGAGGTGAAGAAAAATGATGGTTTATAATTTTTTTGTAACTGTATTAAATGATAATTATTTCCAATTGAAGTTGAATTTAATAATATGGAGATGATTGGTAGTCTTTTTTTTTTATGTGCCTTGACCGCGGGCCTTCAGCAGACCGAGTAACCTCTTGCTCAAGCCAGCGACGTTGGGCTCAAGCTGGTGAGCTTTTGCTCAAACCAGATGAGCCCTCGCTCAAGCTGGCAACCTCGGGGTCTTGAATCTGGGTCTTCTGCATATCAGTCCGATGCTCTATCCACTGCGCCACAGCCTGGTCAGGCTGATTGGTAGTCTTAGTCAAAACTTTTTAAAAGGAAAGATGAATATCTTAAAAATCACAAAAGAGATAGCTATTCAAAGTTATGACAAGTTGAAGAAATGTTGAAGGTAGAATTTTAAGATGACTCCCCCACCATTTCTGTGCTATGGTGTACATGTCTTGTATACTGCCTTCTGCTTGAGTGTGAATTGAGGTCTGTAAATATGATGAGTTAGCTGCACCCATGTCCTATAATAGAGATGATATAATAGTCACCCTTGTGATGATGTATTATATAAATATAAGACTACTTAGTAACAGAGTAGAGAGAAATGCAACACTGAAGGTCTGTGGAGGGAAGCTGTCCATTGTGAGTAAATCTTTGGAGGAGCAGATACAGCAAGAACTCACTACAGTTTTTAGGAGCTGAGTACAGCTACCAAGAAAACAAGGACTTCAGTCATGCAATCATAGGAATTAAATTCTGCCAACCATCACAGGATTCCAGAAGAGGATTCCAAGACTTGGATGAGATTTCAATTCAGCTAATCTGTACTTGAATTTCTATACCACGGTTATTGAACTATAATGTATTTGTGTGTTTATAAATTATGAGATTTATGGCCCTGGCCAGTTGGCTCATTGGTAGAGCATTGGCTGGGTGTGTGGATGTCCCAGATTTGATTCCCAGACAGGGCACACAGGAGAAGCTCCCATCAACTTCTCCACCCCTCCCCCTCTCTTTTCTCTCTCTCTCTCTCTCATTCCCTTGTGCAGCCAAGGCTCCATTGGAACAAAGTTGGCTGGGGCGTGGAGGGTGGCTCCATGGCCTCCAACTCAGGCACTAGAATGGCTCTGGTTTCAACGGAGCAATGCCCCGGATGGGCAGAGCATTGCCCCCTGGTGGGCTTGCTGAGTGGATCTCCAGTAGGCCACATGCGGGAGTCTGTCTCTCTGCCTCCTTGCTTCTCATTTCTGAAAAATACATACATACATACATACATACATACATACATACATACATAAACAAACAAACAAATAAATAAATAAATAAAATAAGATTTAGAATTATTTATTGTACAGAAATGGAAAGCTGTGGTTAACCCAGAATATGCTTACCAAAAAGCAAGAAAGGGGAATCCATCCATTGCTCAGGTTGAAACATTTGCTATAAGTAGTAAAAGGAATAAATTGCGATTATTAAATGACTAAAGGAAGACAAAGTGATTGCTTTGAATTTGTCTGCTTGAGATTTTGAGTGGAGGATGGCAACATCCAGTTAGAGAAGCTCCTGGCATTAGCAAGAAAGATACATTGGTAGCAATCTTAAGAGACTGAACCAACTATCTAAAAACTATCTTAAAAACAGTAGCATGATTCATAGAAACAATTCTCCACATTTGAGGAAGATATTTTTGGAACCCTGATAGTTTTCTCTCTAGCATGAGAAGAGAAATAACCCTGTGTGCCAACACAGTGAACCCAATGCATGTACAGTGTACCATCCAGATTCTTTAGCGTGAAAGGATTATTCCCAGCTGCTGGGGGTGAAGCTGAATAATATGCCTTGGCTTTCAGCTTTCTTTATGCATTGCCCTTTTCTGAAAAAAAAAAGTTATTTTGCCAATTTCCCATCCATATCTGGGTCCAGTGACTGGTTATTTTGAAAGAATAAAGACCTGCCCTTTTGCCACATATAACAAACCCCCGAAGTATCATCAAGTTTTTAGTATTCCTGCTGAGTCAGCTGCAATTTTATTTATACTGTATTACAATTTATATTTTCCCTCTGCTCAGTTATGCTTTCTCTTCTTCCCCACAGAGGTGATCTGTAGAGCACTGGCTAATATAAATATACCACAAGCTCATCTTTATCTCCCAATAAGCTTCCTGGGGAAACTGATAGTGAGGGTTCCTTAAGTGGGCTGAGAAAACATCCACTAAGACAGACACTAAGAGAGGATGTTGCAGCTGAATCACTACTTGCAGGTTGGTAATAAGGACCCCATCACAGGTGGATACAGCAAGAATAGTGCTGGTTTCTGGTGTGTGTTAGTGGTGTATTTGTTAACATTTCATCAGAGGTAAAATATGGTGTTATGGCAGTGGAAGAACATGCACTAGCAATGGTACTATCAGTCATTTGATAAATATATAAGGACAGTGGAAATGAACCACTATGAAGGAGAAAGGCAAAAAAAAGGCTGAGAATGATTAATCATTAAATGAAGCCTTTATGTAATAGTTAGTGATAAAGATGGCAGCTTATTAAGAGACATTCATCTCCATCAACTAAAGAGCAGACAAATATTAGACAAGCTCACAAATAAATCATAGGAAGAGCTGAGTTCTAGAGAAGTTTAAATCTCAACTTAAGCACAACTGTTACACTGAGGTTCAGGACTTGAACAGAAGAGAATAAACCCTGATGTAAGAGATGGAGAGGTCTGAGCTAATACATTCTATATTCTTTTTTTTTTTTTTTTTCATTTTTCTGAAGCTGGAAACGGGGAGAGACAGTCAGACAGACTCCCGCATGCGCCCGACCGGGATCCACCCGGCACGCCCACCAGGGGGCGACGCTCTGCCCACCAGGGGGCGATGCTCTGCCCATCCTGGGCGTCGCCATGTTGCGACCAGAGCCACTCTAGCGCCTGAGGCAGAGGCCACAGAGCCATCCCCAGCGCCCGGGCCATCTCTGCTCCAATGGAGCCTTGGCTGCGGGAGGGGAAGAGAGAGACAGAGAGGAAAGCGCGGCGGAGGGGTGGAGAAGCAAATGGGCGCTTCTCCTGTGTGCCCTGGCCGGGAATCGAACCCGGGTCCTCTGCACGCTAGGCCGACGCTCTACCGCTGAGCCAACCGGCCAGGGCACATTCTATATTCTTATATCCCCCAGATTATTGCTGAGTTCTCGGAATCTCAAGAAATGGCTCACTCCTTCTTTTCAGAGGCTAGCAGCTTCTTGTTGATTGAAGATAGCAGAGGCTTCTGAACTGAAAGTCAAAACGTAGTCTCCTTAAGATCTGTATTCTTTCCCTCTCTTCTCTTCTCTCCTTTTTCTCCCTTCCTCCTACCTTAGCTTCCTTTCTTCTTTTCTCTATCTTTATTTCTATATATCTTTATCTTTCTATATCTCTATCTCTGTGTCTCTCAAATAAGTTGCACAATGAAAATTGAAACCTCTTTAAGAAGAGTTAATTAAACATTGACATAGTTTAGAATTGTTATTGCTTAGGTAGAAATATAAGCAAGAAATAGAATTTTATACTGCTTATTATTGTTTTTATTTACTGATCACAAATAATCTTTTTAGTAGTTTATTAACCAATTGCTCTCAAGGTGTGGGTAGTAACATCAGCATCACCTGGAAAGTTTTTGGAAATGCAAATTCATGAGCAGCTAGTGGGACATACTGAATCAGAAACTCTGTGGATGGGGTCTAACAATCTTTTTAAAACAAGACCTCTGGCACTGCTAAAATCTGTGACCACTGACAGACATGCCATGTAAATTCCTTATTGTTTATTATTATTTTATGACTAACTTGGTTTTTCTTACCAAAGTAGAAATGAGTGTGGATAATTAAATATTTTAGATTTTTTTTAAATTAAGTGAGAGCAGGGGAAGCAGAGAGACTCCCATATCTGGTGCTTCTACCAGATCCTCCAATAAGCCCCCTATTTTTTTTTTTACTGCCTGAGGTACAGGACTCAGAGTCATACTCAGAGCCCAGGGCCAACTTGCTCAAATTAATAAAGCCATGTCTGCAGGAGAAATAGAGAGAGGAAGAGAGAGAGGCAGGAGAAGAGAGAGAGGAAGAGAGAGAGAGAGAGAGAGAGAGAGAGAGAGAGAGAGAGATGGGGAGGTTTAGAGAAGCAGATGGTTGCTTTTCTTGTGTGCCTTGACCAGAAATTGAACTGGGGACACCCACACACCGAGTCAAGTCTCTACCACTGAGCTGACAAGCCAGGACCACATTTTATATTGTTAATCTAAAAAATGTATCACTAATTTATATCCAACATGAAATTTTATTTTCCTGAACAAAAACAATATAAGGATTATTATATTTTAATATAATTGAGAATGTTATTTGATTTTTCTCAAATACATTCCAAGTAATTGTGTAATATTTTCTATTATTTTATAATTAGCTAATTCTAACTATTTTTAATAGTTCATAAAAATAAATATAATTATATTTAAGTAAAGAAACATTTCCAATTATTATCAATATTACCTTGACTTATAATAAAAGAGTAATGATAATTAGAGAAAAGCAATATATATTTGTAATTTAGGAGTTTAAGTATTTTAAAACAAAATGAAAACTAACAGCTTAGAGAAAATTAAGATTGGAAACAATGAAACTATTTTCCAGTTCCACAATTAAGATCTTAGGTTCATACAGTATATAACAATAAACAAAAGGCAGAGAAAACCAATTTATCAACTGGGAAAAAAAGCATGCCAAGTCACATCAAGATAAGTCGCATAATAATTGGCACCCAATGATGGAATCCCACTGTTTGTCATCCTTGTTATTTTGGTGGCACGTTTTAGAGCCCTCAAAGTATTTTTTTAAAGTTTTAATTGATAATATGTTATATGAAATGATTTATTGAATCATTATGCCATTTAGTTTCTTTTTATTAGTATAGATGTCATATAGAAAATCATATTAAATTTTTTTTATATAATATACACAGGAGTTAATACCTCCTCAAGCCTCATTCAGTTTCTTCCAATTCTAATACAACAAAAACATTTCATCTGACCTTAGGGTGGATTATTTTTTAATCTATGATTTTACTTTTTTCAATTATTGCTTCATATTTTAAAACATCTTTAAAGATTCATTTATCTTTTAGATCAGTTAAAGAAGAAGAGTGCTTTTATATAAAAAAAAGTGTCTTTGAGTTTATTTTTCAATTCTAAGCAATTGGTTGGTGATAAAAACCAATATTTACATAAAAATTGGTTTAAAAGTTGGTTTGCCTGCATTCTCTTTAAAAGTAGTTAATTATTGAAATTTAGATATTCTTATGTGTATAATTCTATAATCTTAGTAAGATTATAGGATTCAAAGCCTCCAATGTTTTCTCCCAAAAAATCAACTGATCTAACCACAGAAACAAAACTAGTGAGGAGTCATCATTATATATTATAGTGATAGCCCGATCCAGGGGAGGCTGTAATGTAATTCATTAACATTTCTAGTGCTCAAAGTGGAAGGTCTGTTATACACACCTCTTATGTATCTACTGGGAACTGGAGGGTGTTTATGCCATCCCAAATAAGCCTTCTCAGATTTGCACACAGATTTATGGCAAAAGCTGAAAAAATAAATAGTGTTGACTTAATTATAAATATGCAAAATAATGTTAAAACTCAAGGCTAAAATAGCATAGATCAGATTGTATTTTGCCTCAAAATACAATAAAATTTAGTTTTTCTGTGTAGTTTCATAGTAACAAAGCAATAATAGCAGTCCATATTAAGAGACTTAACTTGTACCTGACCTGTGGTGGCACAGTGGATAGATCATTGACCTGGAATGCTGAGGTCGCTGGTTCAAAATCCTGGGCTTGCCTGGTCAAGGCACATATGGGAGTTGATGCTTCCTACTTCTCCCCTCCTTCTCCTTTCTCACTCTCTCCTCTCTAAAATGAATAAATAAACAATTTTTAAGAAGTTAAAAAAAGATATTTAATAACTCGCACATTTAAAAAATTAGACACAACAGAGAAAATAAACATCTTAGTAATAAAACAATGTATGCTAACTTTCAAAGGTTGGACAAGGTCTGCAGAATAGCTTTCACCCATAGATAAAAACATTTTCAAAAACTGAAGCCATTCTGGTAGGCCTGGGTTTTATCCATTTCAAGGCACTACGGTAATACTATGTGATTTAAATTAAACATATTGTCTTCCATTAATCTAGCAGTTTTTTACACTGATCTGCTTCTTCTTATATGCACACATTTCATCCAACTTATAAGAAATGTTTTAATGCCTAATAGTTATAAAATGCAGTCAAATGTTTTATATATATTTATGTACAACTTTTTGTTACAATGCTAAATGTGTTTTCTGTAATACAAGTAATTTCCAAAGATAGTTTGAGTTTTCTTTACTTGTAAATATTCTTTTCAGTGCTATTTATATTATAATTATGTATAAGATCTTTTATAAAAATTAAAATTAGTAACATATGAGGCAGACATGTAATTTATCTATCTTCATTAGACAAGAGGTTTTAATGCAAACACTATTTCAATTTTTAACACACTTTCAGTGTAAGAATTCACCATTCTCATGGCTAAAAGGCAAGAAAATGAAGGAATTTGTCTTAAGGAAAAGTAAAAAAAGCAATATATCACTAAGTAAATTAAAATCAAATGTCAACCAAATTCAAAATTTTAAACAAAATCAATTAGTCTTAAAATTCAAATTTTTAAACATAATCAATTAGTCTTAAAAATATAATCAATTGATATCTATTCAACAGATAGAGCAAAGAGACATGGTGATAATGTATTTTTTAAAAAATTATAAGTTTATCACTCAGTGAATAAAATGAAACTTATCTACACAAAGTAGCTTCTATGATTTGTAAATTAGCCTAGAAAACACACTTTATTGTGCTTCATGCAGTAACTGGAATTCTAATAAAATAAAAACATATTCATCTTCATAAACATTTGCATCCTTAATGAGTATTTTATTAAAGAGCAGTCACTATTGCAACACAAGGACCAATAATGCAATAGAGCGTTTTTCTTCCAACAGGAATTTTGTTTGAAGCACTGTCCAAATGCTGGTTCAAGATTGATGGCAATGTTCTCACAAAGAAAAGCAACATTAAAACAAGCACTGCTGGGAAAGATAAATGGCAACTTTTTTTCCTATAATAATTTATAATTTCTTCATGCAATGTGTTCCTGAATAGATAAACACTGGGAAAGAGAACATAATATTAAGCGATGTTTTTTGTGTTCTTTTAATATAGTAGGTAATGATTTTTAAAAACATTTTAATAGTAAGGCTTTGACTATTTCAGTCCAAAGTTGCTGGTTTAATTAAATTTCTCTTTTAACAAGCTAATTATTATTTATAACTCTACATAGATAGGTAGAAACATAGCCATTCATTTAAAAAATTAAACATACTTAAGATTATTGTTTTTACTTAAATTCAAACAATTTTAAAACAAATTAACACTTAAGTTTAGACATTTTTGTGGGTTGTCATTTTTAATATACTTATACTTAATATATAGAAATTCTTCTATACCTTACAGAAAACTTTGTTATGCTAGAAATGCAGGGCTAAAACTATTGTCTGTGTGAAGTCTTCATTATGATGAATGGTACTAAAACTGGAATAAGACAAATTAGGTTGCCAAATAACCTGCCATTTGCAATCGTGCTGAAAGATGGGCACTGAACTTCTGAATCACAGTGAGCGCCATTTGTTCTAGCAATTGTAAATGTTACTACTTGAAAAGGCTTAAGAGGACAGCTAGGGACAGATGATAGAATCCCTATGTGTAAGCCAAGATTTACATTAGCATATGATGTTGAAAGCTTTCTCAGAAATCTCCTTCCGAAGCACAACACATTTATAACAGGGCACTGATAGACTCAGGAATTGAAATCCCTTTGGAAGCTCAGTGAATGTCAAGCTCCAGACAGTTAATGGATTACAGAATGAGATCTGAGTCCAGCATTTTTAATCTTGTAATTTTGAAAATGTTTTATTAATCATTTTAGACTTTAACAGTTTCATCCTTGTCAAAAACAAGTCATATTAAAATTAAGTGAAAAGACAGAATCATCAACAGGTTATAAAATTAAACTAATTCACAAACGAGAAGACGACTTCAACACAGCCTGATTAACTGAACCTTAAGAAACCTTAAAAAAGATGTGGATAAAGTATCTGCCAAATGGTGGTTCTAAACCTTAATTATATATAAATATCAATCAAGTATTTGGTGAAGAGATAATGTATATTTTAAGAATATTTTATTCATTGATTTCAAGGGGAAAGAGGAAGGGCAAAGAGAGAGAGAGAGAAAGAAACATTAATTCACCGCTCCACCCATCCATACATTCACAGGTGGATTCTGGTATGTGCATTGACTGGGGATAGAACCCACAAGCTTGTTGTATCAGGATGACACTGTAACCAACTGAATTATTCAGGCAGGGCTTAACTAGGCATTCTTAGAAACATAGATCCCCAGGATCTAACTATAATTGATACTATTTTATTGTAAGGCCCAGAAATCTTCATGTTGAATATTCATGCCAAATAGTTCTGATGCAGTTGGACAGTGGAACAGAGCTTGAGTAATGTTTTGTGACTCACCTATTTAAGTTAAACAACTAATTTATATAAAACTCTATCTATAGAAAAATCCCTAGATAACACCTATCCTTCTATTTATCACTTTTATGGTACCCATTGCTACCTTTCTTGCTCAGAATTTCTAAAAACAAGATTGCTTTTCTGTATAAAGCTTCCTGATAATTGATATGGGCATTAAAGAAAATTGAGAAAGCTGTAAGAAAAAGAAAACAGTATGAACAGAAAATAAAACTGTTGAATGATAATGTATATTTTTATAAACACCTTTTTAGTAAATTCTTAAAAAAGATTATGTGTGAGGGCAGTGAAAGTTGAGAAGAAAGATTTAACAGGATCCTGACATTACCATTAGAAGAGGATATCCTATGTGAGAGAGAATGCTTATGATTCATGTTTCATATCCCTATGGAAAAGAAGCAAAAGAATAGAAAAAGTTAAAAAGTATGGGAGTTACACTTTCAGCTCTGCCATATTCTATCATCTGACCTTCCCAGAGGACCAGAGATGGCCTTTGGTATTGGAGATCGATTGCGAGAGACTTCGTTCTTTAGGCAAGAACTTTTCAGCTTCTTTCTTTTATGCTTCTCAGTTTTTGAACAGGATGAACTTCATTCTTCTAGGATGTAAACTTGCTGAATCAAGCTTTGCCTTAAAGAAACAAGCAAGATGTGGTGGATTTGACTTTAATTCTGGAGAAATTATCAGCACAGCCATTTGACAGAGTCTCTAAAGTCATTTTATTCAACTAGCTTTATAATTATGAATTACATTTTCATCAACCTTTGTCTCCTTGTCATTTTTTTATTGAATTCAAACTACAGAAGGATGAAGGAATGTTATATATTAATCTTTTAAAACTAACAAATATTATCTTGGTTTTATTAATGAAGAAATGAGCTACCCAAGGTCCAATCTCCTATAATCCATGAGGATTAAATTTGAGCCTAAATTTTCTGCTTCTGTTTGGTTATCAGAGAAGTGAAAAGTTTGTAAAACCAATAAAGTCATACAAATTATTCAAGTGAAATGAACATATCATGCAAATTTTTCATTGAGAAAGAGTCAGATTTACAAATAATATACAAAATCAAAAGGATAGATTTAATGTTTGAGGTGGAAAATTAATATTAATATTAGACTCTCAGCACAAAGTATTTTTGTTGTACTAACAAATAGATTACAAATAAACACAACAAGGTCTCTAATTTTCAAACAGAATCTATAAAAAAATGAATACATTGAAAGAGAATTAAGTTGTAGAGACGAATATAATTCAGAGAGTGATTCAGAGGAAATAAAAACTGTTTCTAGTCTTATGATCTTACTGTGACTATGCTTGTGAACAAAATTAATAATATTTTGTTACATGTACTTGCTTCATTTTTTAAAAACATTTCTTTAATGTTTGTTTTATTGATTTTAGAGAGAGAAAGAGAGATAGCAAGAGAAAATAGGAATATCGATCTGTTCCGGTATGTGCCCTAACCAGGGATTCAACAGGAAAAGTCTGGGAAGATGCTCTAACCAACTAAGCCATCTGGCCAGGACTGCCTCATTTTTATTTTTTTCTATATTTAAGAAAACTAATAAATTGAGTAGAGTGAATAATGCTGAAAATATATAACCATTTATTAATTTATAACATATTATTATAAAAGTAAGTCATAATTATTTGACATTTGGAAAACACAAAGGGAAAAAAATACAACTATAATTCCCACTGTCTTCAGACCACCCATCATTAGTGTCATTAGCTTTGTATTGACTTCCAATAATTTATCTATGAAGTACTGAATAATAATATATCACACACACACATACACATACATTAGTATATAAAAATACCCAATTTAAAATATTAATAAAATGAATATAGAGAAACTTTTAGTGGTGTATTCTAGAGTACACATTTTCACCTACTGTGAAATATTACTCAAAAATTTTAAAGGTTATATTATATTTGTAGTAGATTACATAATAGCCACTTAAAATATATGTCCTGTGAATGTGATGTTATTTGAAAAAAGTCTTTACAGATATAAATTAGTTAAGGATCTTGAGATGAGAAAAATTATCATGGAAGAAATTCATGGTGAGCACTAAATCCACGGTCACATGTTTTAGGAGAGAAAAAAAAGAAAACAGAGACACATATTTTAGAAGAAAAAAGAGAAAGAAAAAAAAAGAGAGAGAGAGAGAAGGCATTGTAAAAACCAAGGCTGAGGTTGGAATAATGGATCTACAGAACAAGAAACACTGAAGATTGCTACTTTTACCAGAAGCTGGCAGTGAGGCATGAAATAGGTTATCCCTCAGTACTATTGGGAGAAACTCATCTTGCCATTGGCTTGATTTTGGAATTCTAGACTCCAAAAATGGGATAGAATCAATTTCTGTTGTTTTAAGTTATGGACTTCATAATAATTTGTTACATCAGCCCCAGGTAACTAATATGCACCCTGTAGATATGCCAATATTTACTATAGTTGTCTTCTTTCAAGATGCTATTAACTCCCTCCCCCATATTGCTATACAAATATCTTTATGAGCTTTTCCAGTTATTCTCATGAATTAAATACCAAACATTGAATATTAACCTTTTATAAAAATAATAAAGATTCCTGAATTATTCCTCAAAAATTACACAGTTTACACTCTCACTAGTAGTTAATTATGATAGACCTTTGTGAAGTACCATGGAGTATTTCTTTAAATAGTTTGTATAGGTTGAAAATCTGAAAAGAGTGCTCTTGGAAACAAAAGTTGACATTATAAAAGTTATTAAGTTCTATCAAGATCCTGATGTTAATTTTTCCTATAACTTAAAATATCAGCTGAGAATTAGTGAAAGTTTACCCATCAGAAAGCATGATTCCCACTAATGTTTCTCTTCAGTACTGTAGATAATGAGAAATTACCGTAAATGTATCTTTGATTAATCTCATAAGTATGTGGGGTTAATGAAATTTAAATGTGTTTTTGTAACTTTTCTCTAAAAATGACCCATGAGATTTCAATAGGAAAAAGATAATTTGACTAGATACAAGATAATGTTATTTTTTATCAAACCTGTCTACATAATTTACAATAAAATTATCAAGATTAAAATTTTAAATTAAAATACTTATTTTAATACCAATCGATAGCAGTATAAAGGCATTTGTAAAACATTTTATTTCTAAGCAAATACTACCATTGTTTAATTCTTTATATTATTCCTTACAGACAATAAAATAATGAAAGTAGGTAGCTAAAAGATAACATTTGTTAATTTTCTGATGTAAGAGTTTACCAAATAGGGCTGTGTTCTCCCACTAGAGAATACCATATAAATGTTCAGGTTATTTTTCAATTTTTAATGGAACCTAGTGAATTCACACAAAATTCAGTCTCAAACTTTTTTAGGAATACAATGAACATTTAAGAATTTGCTTCTAAAGCCTAGGAAAATTACTAGGTTTATAAATTCACTAGAGATTGAAATCTTGTGTACACTGACAAATTGCATTAAAATAACAATCTCAGAATCTTCCTAGTTCTGTCACTTTCATCCTCTTAAATGGAGAAAATTCACCATAGTCAAATATAGAATTAGGTTGTTAAAGATTGGCTGTCATTTATAAAGCCCAGGTCATTTTTATAGTTTGTGTTTTAAACTGTGCTAAAAAAAGGGGGGGACATTTATTAAATATATATTTATGCAAATAAAAAATTATCAGTGCCTTTGGTACTTTCTAAGAAATGAGATGTTTATTGTAATAGTTTTCTTCCTACAAGGAAAATATTTCAGCAGTAATGGAAAAGAAGTCATTCCAAATCAGAGTGACATGATAATATAAACCTCAATACCTGAACTACAGGATGCATAATGCCCGGTAACTTTTATTTTTTTTGATTTATATCTGTTATAATAGTATGATGGGTGTTAACACTAAGTAAGACCTAATTTAGAAATATATCTTATATTCTATTTGGAAAATACCTCATACATTCATCACTTCAGTAGTTCAATAAGTTCTTAATTTTTATATATTGGTTAATTATGTAACTCATAATTACGTTTTTAAAAATATTTGAAAGGCCTGACCTGTGGTGGTGCAGTGGGATAAAGCGTCGACCTGGAACACTGAGGTCGCCGGTTGGAAATCTTGGGCTTGCCTGGTCAAGGCATATATGGGAGTTGATGCTTCCTGCTCCTCCCCCTTCTCTCTCTCTCTCTCTGTCTCTCTTTCTCACTCCTCTCTCTCTAAAAAATCAATAAATAAAATATTAAAAAAAAGAATATTGCATACTTTAAAAAATAAAAATAAAAATAAATAAAAATATTTGAAATGCCCTAGTTAAAAAATAAAATTAATTAATGTATGGTATTAATTTCTTTATTTCACAATAAAGGAGAATAAATGAAGGTATTCATATCCATCAAATAATTGTAATATTTATAAAATGTTATAATTAAGAAAAATTTTGTATGTATAACAGGCAATATATTCAATACATATACAACATCTAATAGCTTGTAATTACTATGGTCTCGTCATATGTCAGATACTGTTTGAATTAATGTTTCTTTCATATTATTTAATTTTTTTATATCCCATCAAGTTGACAGAAATTTCATTATAATTATTTTATAAATGAAGAACGTTACTCAATGGATGCTTCATTTGCTCTAGGTAATCAGCTAAAAAGAAATTAAAGTTAGGATTTGAACTCCAGAAGTATGTTTTAAGAGCTTATGTCCTTATCCCTACATTATACTTGTGCATACTCTTAGAAACAGTCACTAAGCAGATATTCATAAAGTATTAAAAGTTAATATGAGAAAGTAGTTAGTGCAGGTAATTGTTCAGTTCCTGAGGAAAGATAGGATATATATTTTTCTTTAGGAAGTTGGTAATTCTATATTTAGTAATATTTACTAATTTAAAATTATATCTATGCTTTTTCTCTTTACTATAAAAGACTATCTTTGAACAGGTCACTCATTTAAGCATATACAGCTAGAAAATCTGTACAAAGTGTAAGACTCATCTGGGAGCTTCTAAAATAATGAAGATTTTACAGACCAAAAACCCCCAAAGAAGAAAAATGGAAGCTAAGTGCAACCACTATTTTCCCTGGAGGACTTCACTAATTCACAGAATCCCCTGAGTGGCTGAGAAGATGACTAGAGTTTCCAGTAGCACACACCCTAAAAATCCAGACATGCAGAATTCGCCAAGAATTATGTGCCTGGGTAAACAACCATAAATGAAAGATATGCAGGCAAGGCAAATTAGAAATAGACAAGCTCACATAAAGACTGATACCCAAATTCAAATTGTATCACTTGTTGATTGGATGAACTCGGTCTGCTTTTAGCCTAACTTCCTGGCTTTTATCCTAAGCTTTCTGGAAGAATCAAGGACAAAGTCAAAAAGCTTGTGGAGGAAGATGTTAGCATCAGAGTCTCAGGATTGTTCTATTTTTTTATACTTAATTTCAGAATTTAATAAAAAAGCAATAGACTTATATTATTAATGTTACTCCCATGTACTCAAGTGCCAGACAGTACAATATCGTCTGTGTAGATCACAGCTAAGCTGATCACACATGAATCCTAAATTTACCACATTGGAGAGTTTCCGTAATTGCAATGTTCTAGAATTTGCTACCTTGCTCACTACAGCAATATGTCCTTATTGCTCTCTGGCCAGCCAGATATTCAATTCTAAAATCTCATCATACTATTCTGTTCTTTAGGACCACTTTCTGTACTAATAGCCATTGTATGAATTTTTTTTCAGAAGCAGATAATGACAAAAATGGAGGTAATTTATTAGAGACGTGTTTGTTTTCAAAACACCAAGAGAGGAATGAATGAAAAGCGACGTATGTATGTATGTAAGGAAAGAAGTGAGTACAAACTTATCTAATGGAGAAAGATATTACTGGAGCTTAATGTCACTGAGGAAACCTGTGAAATGATGGTGTACATGCTCCTCATAGTATTTCTGCTGAGAAGCAAGGAGGATGGGACATTTCTGCACAGGCCACTGTTTGCTATTGCATGTGGGCTGCTCCCAGTGCTCCCAGACAACATTAATTTCCCCAGGTCCAGCTTGACTCAAACAAAGACTGAGTAAGTCCCTCAGTTACTGACAGACCTCAAAGGAGGTTCTGGCAATGGAGAAGTGGGTCAGTGTATATTAAAATTGTAATTATAAGGGGAATGTTGATACAATTGTGGTAGAGTCTGTTCCACAATCCCAATGCCCATTTTCCTAGACTGCTGCTTTTGTATTACATCTGACACAAGGATTTAGTCAGCTGTACTTAGCCAATAATTTTAGAGAGAAAAAATAGAGAGAGTGCATGTGGGTACTGAAGTACATACTCTCTTTTCCTATTTAATATTTTTCACTTGTATTCTTTTTGGCATGTTTTGGAAACTTCAACCTTAGTTTCTTTTACATGAGCCATTTTGCTTAGCTGATATAACTGAGCAGAAATGATCAATACATTCAGAAATTTTACAAGTGGGAATAATGGCTATATAATTTTTGGATCTTAAGACCTATTCATAAGGCCAAAATACATTCTCAGGTTAATTTTTTTCTGATTGAGGATAATAATTGGTCTTCTTTTTCAATCATTCATATCTAAACTGTATTTTCTCCCTCTTATATTTTTCCCAAACTGTTTTATTTTATGGAGTCTTCCTTTCTTATTGTACCTGTTGTATAAGCTGATTGAAGTTACCAATGGCATTAAAACTTTTTTCCCAAACTTTACCTCCATAATCACATTTAACCACTTTCCCATTTTAAACAAGCAAAAATGTAACCAAGTATATCACCAAGGCACGAACTGATCATTATTCTTCTATCCTTGAACATTATTATTCATGATATCTGACATTCATCTATACAGCCAATTAAACATTTTAATATTTTTTCTGACATTGTGCCACTGCATTCCAAAAGGTGAAGCAGATACAACCCAGATAATAAGACACTACAACAGTATCCACTGGATACAATGAAGGTTTGGATTAAAGAAAGAACAGAGAAATGATAAGACCAAGTCAAGTGAGAGGTTTCCAACAGAATTTGTTGATGAATTGGATTGTAAGAAAAATAAAATGAAAGTATTAAAAGTGACTTTTAGATTTTTTTTTTTTTTTGCACTTAGAGAATGGTTGTGACAATTGCTATAATGGGAACACTGGGAGAACATTGAGAGCTGAAGTGTGGGAAAATGTAGAGGGCTTTCTGGTGTCCTGAATTTCAGCATCTAAGTGAATATTTCAAATCAGCATACATAGAAGTTTTTATCTCAAGAGAGAATTCAAGAGTAGGCATATAATTTAAGAGCTGTGTCCAACAGAGATCTCTTTAAGGCCATTAGTCTTTATGAGACACTTTAGGAAGAAAGTACAGAAGAAGAGTAGTGAGCCAAGCTCACACCTACCCTTTCAGAATTATAAATTCTTTCAAAGGGGGAATAGGAAAAATAAAAGAAGTTATAATAAATAGCCATTGGAACAATAAAAAATATGGTTTGTCAGATGTTCAAGTATTGGAAGAAAGCCAAAGCACCAAGTGACTTTCTGTTCCCATCCTGAGGAAGTGAAGGTCGAGGCCAAGCACTTGTGACTGAAAGCAGACACATCCAGGGAAGGCCGAAGGACATGGGTGTTTAGCCTAACTGAAGCTTTCTTCAGGTCAGGAATCAGACAGCAGATGGTGTGTTGTTGTGTCTCAGAAGGGCAAGAGAAATCTAATCAGTTTTGCAAAACTAAATAACAAAATTGTACACTGTATTCTGCTTGTTAGTTTCTTATGCAAGATGAAATATTTCTGCTTGATAAATTGGATAACTGATCTCTCCAAGGCACCTCAATCCTGGAGAGATTTGGGTCCTCCACTTGCAGTATTGTTGCTGCCTCATTCCTTTGTGGCTCCTCTTCATGAAACCCTGAACATTAACAACATTCAAGGTTTATTTTTTTTAAGTAGCTTCACTTCAATGTACAAAGAGTACAAAATATCTTTTACATTTCATAAATAGGGCATTTTCTATTAGATGTGAAATCCTTAAAGTTGTTATAGACACCTGTAAGTGAAAGTACCGCCCCTCTAAAAGAATAGTTGCTACCTGTTCCCTCTGAGCAAAGCATTATTAAAAAGTAAATTATGGGCCCTGGTTGGTTGGCTCAGTGGTAGAGCATCGGCCTGGCGTGCGGAAGTCCTGGGTTTGATTCCCAGCCAGGGCACACAGGAGAGGCGCCTGAAAATACAAAAAAAAAAAAAAAAAAAAAAGTAAATTATGAAATAAATACATAAAGGTGCATTTGACTGGAGCCGAAAAGCTTCACTAAATTTAAAGAGAAATTATAAAATAATAGTTAATCAAGAAAATTTTTACAAGGGAAATTTAAGATAATTTTTACAAGGGAAATTTTGTGTAATTGCATGATGAAGTGGTAACATCATTATTTGTTTTTTTAGATTACAATATATTGTACAATCTTAACATGCTTGAAAATTGAACTTAATTTATATGTACTCAACGTAACAAAATTTTACATAAATATTGATATTATAAATGTTTCTAATACATTCAGAGAATAAATCCAATTATATAATATTATAGTAAACACATTGACACAAATACGATAAACAAACATATATACATGAACAGACTTTTGCATATGCACACACATGAACAAATGCAGAGTTTTATTTCTCTTTAAACGATTTTTCTTGCCACAATCTCCAAACGTAGATAAAAATTTTATATTTTAGTTATTTGAGTTTCCTGCCTTATTCTGTTGCTGATAATGTGAATATTTTCCACTTTCCTATTCCCTTCAGAATCCAGCTATCGAATGTACAAATATGGTTAGTGGTGGTAAATGCAACCAATTGTTCTCTGTTAATTTATTAACTAGATAATGTGTTATCTCTCCAAGGAAATGTAATGTCTCTCTACATACATCTCTTATAAAAACCACACTGAAGAAAGCAGTAAAGTTGGAAATTTAAAAAAGATCCAACTGGGAGTTAATTTATTCAAGGGGGACTTCTTATACTGCTTTAAATCACATGAATAGAGTATTTTGCTCTGATAAGGCATAAATCAGTCTCAGATGCTATAAGTTGCTCAAAAAATGAGAATATATTTAGTTGATTTTTTTTTTTTCTGAAGTTGGCAACAGGGAGGCAGTCAGACAGACTCCTGCATGCGCCCGACCTGGATCCACCCGGCATGCCCACCAGGGGGTGATGCTCTGCCATCTGGGCGTCACTCTGTCGCGACCGGAGCCACTCTAGCGCCTGGGGCAGAGGCCAAGGAGCCATCCCCAGCGCCCGGGCCATCTTTGCTCCAATGGAGCCTCGGCTGCGGGAGGGGAAGAGAGAGAGAGGAAGGAGAGGGGGAGGGGTGGAGAAGCAGGCGCTTCTCCTGTGTGCCCTGGCTGGGAATCGAACCTGGGACTTCCGCACACCAGGCCGACGCTCTACCACCGAGCCAACCGGCCAGGGCCCTGATTTTTTCATAAGAATATTTTTTGCTATTATTGGTGGTAATGTTTTTCACTATCAAGGTTTTAATAAAAATTAAATTTGAATTTTAATGATATGGTAGATTTGTAAATAGAGTCATTTTTTAATAATTATGTATAATGATCTGTGCATAGAAGCTAAATATGGAATGGAAAATAATCATCCTTAATTGAATTTTGATTAATAGGTAACCTGTAACCTTTCTCATGCTCATAAGATTTGGTTGTATTAATTATAATTTTAACAGAATGGGTGAACACAAAGAGAATGGTTATATTAATAATCTTATTTACTATATATATTTTCTAATTGCTGTATTTGCTCTACTTTTTAAAATTAAATCATTATGTCTATGCAAATGTTCTCTCATCTGAGTTCACATTTTTTTCCAGATTGTACTTTATATCATCCACTTATACTGCTAATCAGAAACTTACACACAATACAAATAAAACTTATAATATCATGCTTTTGAAAAATAGTTTTAGTCAGCATCTAAAAACAGAGAAACAGATTGCAACAAAAAAATAAAATACTTAGGAATAAACATAACAAAGAATGTAAAGGACTTATATAATAAAAACTATAAACCATTGTTAAGGGAAATCAAAAAAGATATAATGAGATGGAAAAATATTCCTTGTTCTTGGTTAGGAAGAATAAATATAATCAAGATGGCC
Source organism: Saccopteryx bilineata (assembly GCF_036850765.1). Taxonomy (NCBI): domain Eukaryota; kingdom Metazoa; phylum Chordata; class Mammalia; order Chiroptera; family Emballonuridae; genus Saccopteryx; species Saccopteryx bilineata. The sequence goes on from NC_089490.1 coordinate 289,637,751, forward strand.
ATATTACCCAAAACAATATACAAATTTAATGCAATTCCCATCAAAATTCCAATGACATTTTTTAAAGAAATGGAGCAAAAAATCATCAGATTTATATGGAACTATAAAAACCCCCGAATAGCCAAAGCAATCCTAAAGAAAAAGAATGAAACTGGGGGCATTACAATACCTGACTTCAAACTATATTATAGGGCCACGACAATCAAAACAGCATGGTATTGGCAGAAAAATAGACATTCAGACCAATGGAACAGAATAGAAAACCCAGAAATAAAACCACATATATATAGTCAAAAAGTTTTTGATAAAGGGGCCAACAACACACAATGGAGAAAAGAAAGCCTCTTCAATAAATGGTGCTGGGAAAACTGAAAAGCCACATGCAAAAGAATGAAACTGGACTACAGTCTGTCCCCCTGTACTAAAATTAACTCAAAATGGATCAAAGATCTAAACATAAGACCTGAGACAATTAAGTACATAGAAGAAGACATAGGTACTAAACTCATGGACCTGGGTTTTAAAGAGCATTTTATGAATTTGACTCCAAAGGCAAGAGAAGTGAAGGCAAAAATTAATAAATGGGACTACATCAGACTAAGAAGTTTTTGCTCAGCAAGAGAAACTGATAACAAAATAAACAGAAAGCCAACTAAATGGGAAATGATATTTTCAAACAACAGCTCAGATAAGGGCCTAATATCCAAAATATACAAAGAACTCATAAAACTCAACAACAAACAAACAAACAATCCAATAAAAAAATGGGAAGAGGATATGAATAGACACTTCTCCCAGGAAGAAATACAAATGGCCAACAGATATATGAAAAGATGAGCATCTTCTTTAGCTATTAGAGAAATGCAAATCAAAACGGCAATGAGATACCACCTCACACCTGTTCGATTAGCTGTTATTAGCAAGTCAGGTAATAGCAAATGTTGGAGAGGCTGTGGAGAAAAAGGAACCCTCATCCACTGTTGGTGGGAATGTAAAGTAGTACAACCATTATGGAAGAAAGTATGGTGGTTCCTCATAAAACTGAAAATAGAACTACCTTATGACCCAGCAATTCCTCTACTGGGTATATATCCCCAAAACTCAGAAACATTGATACGTAAAGACACATGCAGCCCCATGTTTATTGCAGCATTGTTCACAGTGGCCAGGACATGGAAACAACCAAAACGCCCATCAATAGATGACTGGATAAAGAAGATGTGGCACATATACACTATGGAATACTACTCAGCCATAAGAAATGATGACATCGGAACATTTCCAGCAAAATGGTGGGATCTTGATAACATGATACGAAGCGAAGTAAGTAAATCAGAAAAAAGCAGGAACTGTATTATTCCATACGTAGGTGGGACATAATAGTGAAACTAAGAGACATTGATAAGAGTGTGGTGGTTACGGGGGGGGAGGGGGGAATGGGGGAGGGAAAGGGGGAGGGGCACAGAGAGAACAAGATAGAGGGTGACGGAGGACAATCTGACTTTGGGTGGTGGGTATGCAACATAATTGAACGACAAGATAACCTGGACTTGTTATCTTTGAATATATGTATCCTGATTTATTGATGTCACCCCATTAAAAAAATAAAATTATAAAAAAAAAACAAAAAACTGCAATGAGATACCACCTCACACCTGTTAGATTAGCTATTATTAACAAGACAGGTAATAGCAAATGTTGGAGAGGCTGTGAAGAAAAAGGAACCCTCATACACTGTTGGTGGGAATGTAATGTAGTACAACCATTATGGAAGAAAGTATGGTGGTTCCTCAAAAAACTGAAAATGGAACTACCTTATGACCCAGCAATCCCTCTACTGGGTATATACCCCCAAAACTCAGAAACATTGATACGTAAGGACACATGCAGCCCCATGTTCATTGCAGCATTGTTCACAGTGGCCAGGACATGTAAACAACCAAAACGCCCATCAATAGATGACTGGATAAAGAAGATGTGGCACATATACACTATGGAACACTACTCAGCCATAAGAAATGATGACATCGGATCATTTACAGCAAAATGATGGGATCTTGATAACATTATACGAAGTGTATTAAGTAAATCAGAAAAAACCAGGAACTGCATTATTCCATACATAGGTGGGACATAAAAGTGAGACTAAGAGACATTGATAACAGTGTGGTGCTTACGGGGAGAGGAGGGAGAGGGAGAGGGAAAGGGGGAGGGGGAGGGGCACAAAGAAAACTAGATAGAAGGTGACAGAGGACAATCTGACTTTGGGTGATGGGTATACAACATAATTGAATGACAAGATAAGCTGGACATGTTATCTGAAAAAAAAAAGACTATTTTAAGTTGGTTATTGAAATTAAAAAATTATATTTTTGAAATAGTTAAAAAAAACAGAGAAACATAAGAAAAACATTACTTAGTATAAACATAAAAATAGTAAATTGCCATATCATAATGTAAACCAAGTGTTTAAAAAAGTAAAAATACATGTTATTCATATAAAACCAAGTTAAAGCAACCTCCACAGTTAATATATGAGATCATCAAACTTGACGTCTTACATAACAATGAATCAAACACAGCATCAGTATTTGTTTGTTCTATAGGCAAAAAAGAAATCAAAATAATTTAATTTACTTTAAATAGATACAATTTGTGTCATTTAAAGCAGGAGGCAGATAGTGCCAGTTCTAGGATTTCAGACACAACCATTAGGCTGGGTACTCTGTTGTGATGTCCTTACTGGTGTGTTTTCTCAGTCAGATTTAATTAACTGTGAGTTCTTAAACCAAGATTTTCCATCTTTAAAAATGAAGAGTGAGTAAGTTCCTGATTAATAATAAAAGTGGTAAAGCGATGCTGTAAATTAATGATGGTGTTTTCAGTATATTCTGTTGAGTTAATTGGATCAATTGGATATCCTATGGCAAAAATAAACAAACAAAAAATCCCACCAAAACAAACCAACAAACAAACTATCCTGGCCACTACTTCATACCATATACAAGATATTTATTCAAGATGGATTCAGATCTAGATGTGAAAATAATGACTAAGGGAAGAATATAATATTTTTGTGATTTTGAAGTAAAAATGTTCTTTAAGAACAAAAAATGCTAACCTAAAGAAAAAGAATTGATAAGTCAGACTGCACAAAATTGTTTTATTTAACAAAACCAATAATTAAAATAGTAAAAGGTAAGGTATATTTCTAACAGAGTATATCCAGACAAAAAAAATAATAATTTCAACAAATGAATGAGAAAAAAGACAGACAATACAATATAGACACGGGCAAAAGACAAAAGGGTATTGTTAACAGACTATGACATACACTCACCAAATGGCAAAAATAAAAAAAGAAAGACAATACCAAATATAATAAGGATATAGACCAGCTGGAACTCTCATATTTGGATGATGAGAGTATACACTGATATAACCACCTCGAGAAGCTCTTTGGCTTCATTTACTAAAACAGGATATATGAATCAGAAAGTTCATGCTGAGGTGTATATTCACCAGAAAAACATATGTTTACCATAAGACATATGTTAAAATATCTATAGCAGTAATAATAAATACCAGAAGAATAAAATGAATGCCAATTACCTAATATCAGTACTCTAAAATCGAAGCTTCCTAAATAAAATGATTTTTCTCTATGATTGTATCTATCGTAATGGTTAAATCTGGGCTAATTATACATATATACATGCTTATATAAACCTACATAACACTTTAGTTATTATATTAAAAATATTGTGTGCAAGAAAAAAACAACAGAATAAAAGGAGGAAAAGACTTAAAAATGGTATAATATATAATTTGAACTGAAAAGTGTCCTTAAATTTCAGGCACAATTTATTGATACATTGGAATCTATCATGGTTACTAAAATTTTGTAACATTAGATTATGAGCTGTAGTACATAATCATGTTTTTTAATTTATAATAATTGAAACTATAGAATTCATATTAAAGTATTTCAGGTTTCACGTGTTATAATGCTTTACTTGTATAAGATGCTGATAATAACATTAATGTTAACAATAATGATAAAATATTCAGATAAAAGAACATGTCTGTAGGAGAAGGTAATGATGCATAGAATATCCTTTTCTTTTTTAAAAATTACCATTCACAGTGCAAAAATTGTTTTCTGAGACATTAATTTATAGATCTGTGCGCCTACTTTTAGAAACGCAATTTTTCTGTTGTTATAATGTGGGTTTTAGAAGACACCAAGCTTATATTAGGTCCACCGAAAAGACTAGAAACAGAAATCTTCTTAAGCATAATTTTTCATCTAAGATTACCTGCATTACAAAGCAAATTTGTCCTCCAGTGTATTAAAATTTTCAAATCTCCCTTGAGATGCAATAAGCACATTCCGGTCACATTTATTTCTATGTACAAGTGCAAAAGAATCAGAAAACACTGACACCATTAAAACACAAGCAGCAACAAAAGCCTTAGCTCTTTCTACTTCCAGGTTTTTTGGATTATGAGGTATTTCATTTGAAATATCCTGTGGTGATTTGTTAGGGCCATCATGGCTTGTATTCTACCAGAAAACTTAATGTTTCAATTTCCTGTGGTTTAACACCACCTTAAAGTTGTCAAATATCAAATGATTCACCTGATTCAATGAGTTACTGGCATTTTGAATGCACATGTGCATTCAAATACTAGTTTCATACCCAAAACTTATGTCTTTTTAATTTTTCCACTATGTAGCATTAAGAAGCAAGTTCTCAAGATATTTACTAGTTAATTTATTTCTACCTATTTCACCAGTAATATGGATCAAAATGTTGTTAAGATTATAGATTTGTTAAATAGAAATGTTAATTTGTGGCTGATGATAACAAAGATGCGGTAGCTCTGTTCACTCAGAGAAATTAAGAAAATGTAATTTTGTATGTGAGGTCTAGGCACATTTATTAAAGAATCAAACATCTCTGCTTGCTGGTCTGTGCTGCACAGTTTGGCCTCTGTCCAAAACTACATAGTGCTAATGTACGGCTATGAAATGAATAACGTAAAGGTGTGTTTGGCTGCAGTTCCCATTAGAAAAGAGTACAATGGTGCCCTATTTGGGTAATTCAGTTGTTAAAAGCATTGTCATGACATGCCAAGATTGTAGGTTTCATGCCCAATCAGGGCACATGCAAGAATCAACCAAGGAATGCATATATAAGTGGAACAACAAATCATCATTTAATCACTATTTCTCTCTTTCTCTCTCAAATCAATAAATATAAATTTTAAAAAAGGACTTCAGTGGCCCCAGTCACCAGAGCAATTGTCAGTATTAATGGGTTAACCAATGCTAGAGATAAATATTAATTTAAGTATATTTATGTACTAAATAGTTAATTTGAATTATATGATATTAAACTAAATATTTCATTAGCTATCTAATTCTGTCTCTCTTTCCTAGGAATCCACAGTTAAGTTGCACATGAATGGAAGGCAGTTAAAGATCAGTCACTCTGAATACAGCACCTAAAAGTAGGGTTACTAATTTCTTTTTTAAAGTTTTTATGTCCTTCCTGAGCCATGGTATAATACAATTTTTCTATATTCTTTGAAGGTTTTCCTTTCTTTGTTATTCCAATATTTTATTTTCTTCTTAAGAAACCATGTTTTCTGTTACTTAAAACCCAAAGCAGGCCTGACCTGTGGTGGCGCAGTGGATAAAGCGTCGACCTGGAAATGCTGAGGTCGCCGGTTCGAAACCCTGGGCTTGCCTGGTCATGGCACATATGGGAGTTGATGCTTCCAGCTCCTCTCTCTCTCTCTCTCTCTCTCTCTGACTCCCTCTCTCTCCTCTCTAAAATGAATAAATAAAAAAAAATTAAAATAAAAAAAATATATATTTAAAAAAAACCCCAAAGCATTTCAACTGACTCCATATATCATAGAACTCGATCTTATTATTTTCACTTAAATTGTCCTCAAATTCCTTTAATTAATGTTTATTAAGTGCTTACTATATAAACAAGACTATAAAGCAGAAACTCAGCATAAAACCATAAATTGAGTGGAAGGCATGGGACTAATATGCAAGAAAATTACAATGGTTGAGACTGCATTTAACTTACAAACATGAAGCAATTATGTTAACACATAATTCCTAAACCCCTATTTTTTGTCAATTATATATATATATATTAATCTATACTTTTGTGACAAAGAAATTTACTTGTGAAATTGATGTTTAATGTTAAGGAATGACCTAGAAATACATGATTATAAAATTAGTGTGCTCAGGTATGGAACTAATGTCATCCTAGTTAATTTTTAAATTTTTTAGAAATTATTTCACCAGGCATTCTTTAAATACCTGTTATATTTTGCAGAATTTTAAGTGTAGCTTTCATTAAAGCAACACTGTAAGTCCTGCATTATATTATAAATTTAATTGTATAATGGAAAAAAAATCTCTTTCATAATACTATATATTGTTCCCCAGACCAAAATATCTATTATTTATTATTTAATAATAATAGATAATTATCTATTATCTATTATTTTTATATTACAATTTTATACATTTGACTTGCTGCAAAGAGATAGACCTTTAATGGAGTAACTAAAAAGTAGCATACACTGTTAAACACACCTTATTTTGAAGTTACCAGTGTGCTTTTGTATCCCCGAAGTCCTACAGATCCACTTGTTTAGAGGGAAGAAAAACCAGAGAGGTCAGGCAGCCTACTGGCAACAATTTTCCAATCAAAGATTTGGTCTGAGAAGAATGATAATCTATGAAGCAGAACAGTCAACCCAATTGAGAGGCTGGTTAATTTACTAGAGTTTTGAACACTTGTACTGGGTTGATGAGAGGACATGTTAGAACTTGAGACCAACCTGAGAGGAGAGTTCTGGATTACACATTGAAATTTCACGTGGGACCCTCAAGAGATATATGCCTTGAATGGGGTGGACAAAAAATAGACCAGCATTCACAATAACAAAAGCTAGCTTCAAGGTCAGTTGCAGTTCAAGTTATTAGTCTCTGTTAAATTGACTATTATCTATCTATCTATCTATCATCTATCTATCTATCTATCTATCTATCTATCTATCTATCATCTATCTATCTATCTTTATTTTTATTTAGTGAGAGGAGGTGAGGCAGAGACAGACTCCTGCATGCACCCTCTCTGGGATCCATCTGGCAAGTCCACCTGGGAGGTGATGCTCTGCGTATCTGGGGCTTTTGCTCCACTGTAACTGGTGCCATTGTGTGTGTGTGTGTGTGTATGTGTGTGTGTGTGTGTGCCTGAGGCAGAGGCCATGGAGCCATCCTCAGCACACCTGGTTCCATCAAACCATGGCTGTAGGAAAGGGGGAGAAGAGAGAGAGAGAGAAGAAGAGGGGGAGGAGTGGAGAAGCAGATGGGTGTTTCTCCCGGGTGTCTTGGCCGGAAATTGAACCCAGGACATCCACACACCGGGCTGCAGCTCTACTTCTGAGCCAACCGGCCAGGGCCTAATTGACTCTTGAAGCAAACATATTTGGAGGAATAAAACAGGGTTTTAAATTGCTATGCAATGTCTCATATGTAAGTTCTGGCTGCTAATGCAAACATAATCAGGCATGCAACAAGATGATAACTAAAAGCAAACTAAAAACATACCAAAAGGGAGGAGAAAATACAGAAACAAAAATATCATAGTAAAACTGCCAAAAACAAGGACAAAGAAGAAAATTATAAAGGTAGCCAGAAAATAAAATAAAAGAAGCCCGAAAAAAGCATATTCTCCTCAAAGAAAGACTCCTCAAAAGAAACAATAGAGGCCAGCTGTCAATGGATTTGAAATGTGACTTAGAATTCAATACCCTGTGAAAATATCATTTGTAAATAAAGACAAAAGAAATTTTCAGAAAGACAATAACTGGGAGAAGTGGCTGTGTAAGCCCCTGATTAAAGGAAATGTATAGGAATATTTTCTGGCATTGGAATAATTACAGATAGAACCATGTGGATAAAGGAAACCATGAGACTCAATGTTGCAGGTAAATATGAGGGTGGTTCAAATAAAATTTAAAGCAATAATTCTGTATTGTGCATTTTTATTTATAATATTTAAGTATATAATATATAAAATACATATATACATATCTACAGAGTGATAGTGACAAAGAGAGAGAAAGAGAAACTAGTTAAGGACATACATATATATTAAAACCAAAGTTCTGAGAAGATTATAACAGAAAAAAATGTTCTAAGAATTCTAAGATCCTTGAATTGTCTGCAAATGTTGGAACATGCTAACTTTTTTTGTACTTTTAATTAGTCAAGGGAGTATTTTTTACATTTTGAGATGAATAACCAACTAAAAATAAAACAATAACTGATAAATTATTTTAAAATGTAATGAAAAAATACATCTCTAAGAATGGAAGGAAATAATAAAATATTATAAAATGTATAATAAGATAATATACTTAAACAAAAATATGTTGCAATTAGAGTAATCATACTTAAATAGAAGAAAATGGCTAATGGATTTTAAAAGAAGGCAATATTATGCTACGTATAACCATGACAAGTTTTATATAAGTATAACAGATTAAATAGGGTAAAAAATATATACAATGAAAGCACTAATCAAAATACCAGAGATAATTAGAAGTGTTGTAAACTGTGTTAGCATATGGCAAATATTCAATAAATAAAACAACTATATTTTAATATACCTTATGGTAGACATTGATATTTTATTTTTGGTCTTTTTAAAATTTTTTATACCTGTTCATTTTTTTTCACATTGCTTATTTCAGAATTTTTCAATTTTTCTCTTCCAGAATTATCTGACATTGATGTTATATATAGTTGACATATTTTTTTTAGATTTCTGCAATGACAATGTTTCACTGAAAACCCAAAATCTCAATGGTTTCTAACAACAAACATTTATTTTCCTTATTTATAGCTACATATTGGATTTAGGAGTGCTCTATAATTCACTCTGATTCAGAATTTGCAGCAACCTGAGTTTGCTTTTTTAAGGTAGATGCAGAAAAACTAGATCTAAGCTAAAAACACCAAATTAAAGCTACAAAAGCACATTTTATGCAGAATCAATCAATATGTAATTGATTATTTACTATAATGATCTATACAGTTTAAAAAGGAAAGGTTGTCTCACCTTTCTATAATTTATTTGATTTGATTATTTAAATTTAAAAGTTTTCATTAAATCACGGTGAATATATGACTAGATCTTGTGTTAACTATAGGTTTTTATGGCTCCTTTAACTTATATTTATCAACCTCTATCAGGCTATCTGTTAGACCCCAAGCTTCAGGGGGACAAGGTGGGTGTGTTTGGTGCATGACAACATCTCTAGTGACTAACACTGGGTCAGGAGTTAAATAAAACTTATTAGATGATTAAATTTGGGTGCTTATGTCAGCATTAATTTAAAAATTCTAAAATTGCATACTCTTGGGTGTGAAATGTTTGAAAAATTCAGGAACTGAGTATAGTAAGACTGTTACATTTATATCTGCCTTACATGTTTTCATTTATAAATATTTTTTATGTATTTAAAATTTTTACTATATGCATTTTTGTTGCAGCTGTGGTGGTGAAGTCCCTGGCTGGCCAAACAGAATACTACTGACCTTGACACTATAATCACAGAAAACACCAACATAAAAACAAAATGTATTTGTCACATGTATAAACAGCAAAAACTGAGCAATCATTTATAAATGCCTTAAATTGATTATAAAAATAAAAACTAACTAAAAATAAAAAAAATTATGAAAAGAAAGTTTATGTACTAGGAACTTGAATTTCTAATAAACACATAAATTTCCAACTTTATCAGGAATCAGTAAAATGTCAACCTTAAAAATGAGATATCAGATCCCATCAGATACACAAAAGTTTGTCAGTCAAAAAAATTTTTTTGTGAGTTTGTGGCAATATGAATTGCCATATGATGATGAAAGTATAAATATGTACAATTTTGGAGGTGTATATCAAAATTTAGTAAAGAAAAATTTGTTCATATTTTTGATATAGGAACTCAAGATTTCTGATACACAAACTCTTTGCTGTATCAGTGTCTATAAATTCCAGATTATGAAAACAATTTTAAAAAGTAATATAAAATCATTCAAATGAATAGACAAAAGTATGAGCAAATATATAGAACATGATAATGAGATGAAGTAAATTGTTGTCTAAGTGCTATTTATATAGAATTTGAAACACTGTGAATAAACTTGTGTAAAGTTAGCCATGTTAAGATTCATAAAAGCCATGCAGATGCAATTGTGAATAGCTCTTAATTTTCAGTCCTGTGAAAGGTGAAAGGCATCAGAAAGCCATAAGAAATTTAAACAGTCTCTATACTATTTTTTTTTTGATAGACACAATGACAGAGAGAGAGAGACAGAGCAAGGGAGAGATAGGACCAGACAGAAAAGGAAAGAGATGAGAAGCATCAATTCTTTGTTGTGGCACCTTAGTTCATTGATTTCTTTCTCATATGTTTTTTGACCCAGGGAACTACAGCAGAGTGAGTGGCCCTTTGCTCAAGCCAGAGACCTTGGCCTTCAAGCCAGCGACCTTGGGCTTAAGCCAGTGACCTCTGAACTCAAGCCAGAGACCACGGGCTCATGTTTAGGAATCCACACACAAGCCAGTGATCCTGCGCTCAGGCTGGTGGGCCAGCGCTCAAGTCGGATAAGCTCATGGGGTCATGTCTAGGATCCCATGCTCAAGCCAGCGACCTTGGGACTTTGAACCTGGATCCTCTGTGGCACTCGTCAGAACTGGGTTTCAGGGGCTGGGCAGAGGAGGCCTTCAATGTCACCCTTAGTTGCTGAGTGGGCTGGGAGACAGACAGGAGTAGGAACAACACATTATTTCAGAAGATACAAGAGCCATGGAGAGGACAGACTTGGGTGAGGTGACTAGGGAAGGACAAGACTAAACTGGTTTCGGTCACTGCCCTACACACTGCACAGTGTGTACTCAGGTGTGGGTCAGAAACCTCAGGTGGGTTCGTCCGCGGAGGCTTCAGAAGGCCCCGTTCCCTGCTCATGGGCTGCTGGTGAAATCTGCTCCTCACAGGCCAGTTCCCTTCCGTGTCCTGCCAAAGCCACTCCCAGCTTGAAGGGCAGCCTACAAGCTCTGGCCCACATCCCTTCCTCCAGCCCTAAAGCCAGCAACACAGGCTGAGTCCTTCCCAAGGCATCTCTGACTCACCCTCTTGCCCCCACCCCCTTTCAAGAACACCTGGTTACCTTGGTAACCAGGACGGTTGCCATGTTACCTCAGGCACCTGCCTTACCATTGTGATGTCATACACCTGCGACCTGTTGCCATATAATACACTAGAGGCTGGGCTGGGGCCTCTACAAGGTGACTCCCCAAGAGGCTCAGGAAAGAGCTCCCCAAGATTTTGTCACATTTAAACTCAGATTTGACTCTTGAGACAGCTGGCCACAGGAAGAACTGAGGAAGCCACCCCCAAAGGGAAATCAAGTGCCCCGGGGCGTGAAGAGTCAGGCTGGCTGGTCTGCAGAGAAAAGGCCCTCAGTTGGCTGAAAATGCTCCCAGAAGCATTAGGCTCTTAGGCATGAGACTCGGTGAGCACAGGTGGGATTTAGACAGAGGAGGCCGGTAGAAAGTGAGCTTCAGGTAGACAGTGGGCACGCAGCCCAGAGGCAGGAGAGATGGAGAATGGAGACTGAAGATGGAAGCACACTCCGCAGAGGCTGTGAGTGACAGGACAGGGAACAAAACAGAGGCCCTCCTGGAGGGAAGGGCAGAGGGGGAAGGGGGATATTCATGGAAGGGCAGGACAGGGAGGACAGGGACCCTGGGATTAGGCAGGGGAGGGAAGACAAGATCCTCCATGGAGAGGGAAGGAAGGGGACAAGGGACTTTCCATGGAGGGGAAAGGGCGGGGCGGGGGGCAGCGGACCTTCAGTGGAAGGGACAGGAAGGAAGAACAGGGAACCATTCATGGTGGCGGCAGGGCAGGGGCCACGGGGCCACGGGAGGGAGCAGGGAAGGGATAGGGGAAGGGGCATGAGGACAGAGTACCCTGAAAGGCGGTAGGGTAGGGGTGAACAGGGGGACCCATGAGAGGGTAGATTAAGGGGGACAGGTGGAGAAACAGAGGACTCTGAAAAGAGGCAGGAAAGAGGGGACAGGAAACCCTCCATGAGGGCCTTATTTGATAAGGGGGACAGAGGACCCTAAAATGGGGGCAAGGCAAGGGAACAGGGACTATAGGGAGGTCCCAGGGAGGGAGCAAGGGGACCCCGGGAAATACAGAGGACCCAACAGGCATCAGGAGTTGGGGAACATGGGATCCTGGGAGGGGTCAGGCAGGGGGACAGAGAACTCTGGGAGGGGGCAGGGCTGGAAGGACAAGGGACCCTCCATGGAGAGGCAGGAAAGAGCAGATTGGGACCCTTCATGAAGGGAGCAGAGCAGAAGGCACAAGAGCACCTCCATGAAGGGGTCTGGACAAGGAAAAGTACATGGAAGGGGCAGCACAAGGGGACAGGGGCCCTCTATGGAGAGAGCAGGGTAGGAGCTCACGCTGTGGGAACTTCCCTTCTCCCTCCATTAGGGTCCCATGTTTCCCCTGCCCTGCAAGGACCCATGATCTCATGTCCCTTGTGCCCAATCCCTTTTAGGGTCCTCTTTCCTCCTGCCCAACCCCCTCCATGCAGGGTCTCTTGTCTCTTCTGTCCCTAAAGCAGAGTTCTTTCCTGCTCTCTTAGCCTTGCCTCCTTTCAGGGTCCTCTAGCACCCTGCTTGGCCCCAGCCATGAAGCATCCCCTGTCTCTCTTGCTTTTCTCCTTCTCAGTGTCACCAGTTCTCCCCTTTAATGGTCCCCTATCCTCTTTCTGGCCCCCTTAGGAGGGTCCCTTTCCCCTGCTCTGCAGGGTACAGTGCAAGAGGGACACAATACCATAGGTAGGGGTCATGAAAGTGGACAGAAGGACCTGGGAGGGGGCAAGGAAGGAGAAACAGATCATAGGTCGGGAAGGCTAGACGGACAAGGGACCCAGGGAGGGGATAGAACATGATGAACAGGGGACCCTGTGAGAAGGCTAGGAAGGAAGAGAGGGGACCCTCTATGGAAGGGACAGTGCAGCAGTGCCCTCATGGGTACAGCCCTGACACTTCTATAAGGGTCTCCATTTTCCTCTTGCCCTGCCCTCTCTCTGGGTCCCCTGTCCCTATTGCCCAAACTCCTTTCAGATTCTCTGTGCCCCCTGCCCTGCCTTTCAGGATTTTTTTTCCTTATGCCTGCCCCCTCCATGAGGCTCCCCTGTCCCTCTTTTCTATCCCCTTCCCAGGGTTGCCGGGTTTCCTTTACCTGCTCTTTAGGGTACCCTGTCCCCTGTCTCACCCCTTAAGAAAGGTCCTGGTCGCTGTCCTGCAGGAGAGATGCAGTACAATAGATGAAGGTCATGGATGGGGGACAGGGGCCTCTGGGAAGAGGCAAGGCGGTGGGTACAAGGGACCCTGGGATGGGGCAGAGCAGGAGGGTTAGGGGACCCTGTGATAAGGCAAGCAGGGAACACAGGGGGCCCCAGGGGCAAAGGGACCCTAAGAGGCATCCCTTTCCTATCCCATGGCATAGGAAATACGGGATTCTGGGAGGGGGAAGTGCAGGAGGGACACGTGAGTACTGGTGGGGGTCAATCTAGGAGACAGAGGACTCTGGGAGGGAGCAGGGCAGTAGGAACAGGGGACCCTCCATGGAGAAGGCAGGGCAGAGAAGCTGAAAGACCCTCCCTGAAGGTAACAGAGAAGAAGGGACAGGAGAATTTCCATAGAGGGTACAAGGCCAGAGGACAGAGAAAACTCCACTGAAGGGCCAGCGCAAAGGGACAGGGGCCCTCTATAGTGGGAATAGTGCAATGGTTCCCGTCACGAGTACTGCTCTGCCCTCCCCTCCTCGGTCCTCTGTTCCCCTACCTGGTCTTCTCAAGGAGCCTCTTGCACAATGCATGGCAGGGAATAGAGAGCCCAGAGAGGAAGACAGGAGAACTGAGATAGAGGACCGTAAGGGGGACTGCACAGGTAAGGGGCACTGAAGGGGGCAAGGCAGGAAGAACAGAGGCATCAGGACATGGGGGGCATGAGATTCTGGGAGTGGCCACAGAGGACCACAGGTGGGGGTCAGGCAGGAAGATAGAGGACCCTGGGAGGGGGCAGGGGAGGAGAGACAGGAGCCCCTCCAAGGTTAGGGCAGGACAGGGAAAATAAGAGAACCACCATGGACAAAACAGGGACAGAGGACAGGGAAACTAAATATGGGGACAAGGGACTGTCCATGGAAGGAACAGTGCAGCAGATCCCTCCATGGGAACTCCCGTCTCCCTTCATTAAGGTCCCCTATTCTCTGTGACCTGCCAGGACCACGGTCTCCTGTCCCTTCTGCCCTGCCGTTCCTGGGGTCTCCTGTACCCTGCACTGCCCCTTTTTAGGGTCTTTTGTCTTCCTGTTTGGCCACTCCATGAAGGGCCCCTGTCCACCTTGCCCAGCCCTCCCAGGGTCCCCTTTTCTCCTCTAAGTTGCCTCACTTCAGGATCCCTTATCTTCTGCCTGGTCATCTCAGGAAGGGTCCCTGGTCCTTCCTTGCAGGGTGCAGGGCAGGAGGAACACAAGACCATAAGTGGGGGACCGGGAAGGGGACAGAGGACTCTGGGAAGGGGAGGGGATGGAGAGACCATAGGTGGAGGCCTGGCAGGGGAACAAGGGACCCTGGAGGTAAAATGGCAGAAGGGATAAAGTACCAAATTTGAGGGTTGGAGTAGGGGATCCAGGGACCCTGGAAGGGGTCAAGGTAGTGGGCACAAGGGACCTTGGAAGGGAAGCAGAAACAGGGTACCATTGGAGGGGGCAAAATTAGGGGTACAGCAGTCCTGACAAGTATGCAGGGCAAGGTGGAAAGAGGACCTACATGGACTGTTAGAGGCAGGACGGAGGACACTCAACAGGTGCAGGTCAGGGGGCGGGAGGGCTGAGGAAGCTCCATAGAGAAGGCAAGGAATGGGGATTTGGGATCTTGGCATCAAGCAGAGGAGCAGGGGACTCTCCATGGAGAAGGCAAGGAAGACAGACAGGAGGCTCTGAGAAAGAGAGCCGGGAAAGCGGGGACCCTCCATGGAGAGTAGGGCAGATATGGGCAGAGAGAATATGGGACTCTCCATTGAGGGGGCATCCCAAGAGGACAGGGAACCTTCCATGAAGGGGACAGTTCAGGGATCCATCCATAGAAACTGTCCTGTCCCCTCCATGAGGGTCCCTTGTTCCTGTGCCCTGCCCCTATCCCTGATCTCCTGTCCCTCCTGACCTGCCCTCTTTTAGGATCCTCTGTCCTCTTGTCTGCTCCTCACCATGGAGGGTCCCCTGTTTCTCTTGCCTTGCCACATCCCAGGGTCATCTGCTCCCCTGCCAAGCCCCCTCAATGGAGGACCTCCTGTCCCCACTGTCCTGCCCCCTTTCAGGATCTTCTGTCCCTCTGCCAGCCCTCTAAGGAAGGGTCCCCATTCCTTTGGCCCTGCTCCTTTCCAGGGTCCTCTATCCCCATTCATGATTCTCTGTCCCTCCTGCCCTGCTCCCACCCAGGTTTCTTTGTCTCCCCTGCCATCCCAACTTTTAGGGTCCTATGCCACCCTTATCAGCCATCTCCATGGAGGCTTCCCCCTCTCTCCTCTTTCCTGTCCCCTTTAAAGGTTCTCTGTTCACTCACCTGACCCCTTCCATGGAGGGTCCCCATCTCCTTTCACTTGCCCACCCCTCTGTTCTCCTCTTCATCCCTAGCCTGCCCCCTTTCAGGGTCCACCATCCCCATGCCCCAACTCTCAAGAGTGGTCCCCTGTCCCTTCTACCCTGTTCCCTCCCGTGGTCCCCTGTCCCCTCTGCCTTGCCCCTCCATGAATGGTTCTCTGCCCTCTGTCCTTTGCTCCCTCCATCGAGATCCCCTGTCCCCTGCCCTTTCCCCTCCATGAAGTCTCCCGTCCCCTCCCTTTATTCTTTGTGGAAGATCTCATCTTTTCTCACCAGCCTTCTCCCAGGGCCCCTGTCCTCCCTGCCCTGCCCCCTCATGGACAGTCCCCCTTCCCCTCTGCACTTCCCCGCCCTGTCCCCTCACTCACAGGCCTTTGAGGAGTGTGCTCCTGTCTCCATGACCTGTGTCCATACCTGAAGCTCATTTCTCAGCACCTCCTTGTCCTGTCTAAATCAGCAACTTTGAAACCCTGTGCTGTGGCACACTGGTGTGCTTGCAAGAGGCTTCAAAACATGCAAGAGCTGACTTTTAGTCAGTTGCACTGACCTGTTGTAGCCTAGATTTTCCAATTAAAAAGTGACAACCACCTTGAGAAAGGTCAGTGTGCCTCACCTCAGCCAGCCTGGCTCACACTGCCCTGGGGACAGCAGACTAGGAGGTGCTTCCAGGAAATCAGTGAGCACACATCCAATTGGGTGTCTCAACAGAATTACAGTTCTGTTAGGAGGAAAACGGAGAGAAGCATCTGCTGGAATCAGCCACACACAAAAGGACTAAACTTTTCATGACATGGTGATGTGATCATAGTCACATGAGCCCTCCATGTCTTCACTCCCTCCCACATCACAGAAGACCCATGAATCACACACAAAATAAAGTAGCTCCCTGGTCTCTGAGTACTCATGTACTTTCTGTGGAGACATTCAGCTCACACAGCTGATCTCAGATGGTGGATCCTGGACACCTTAAATCCTGGGATATTTTAATTCCACTCTTACAAAAAAAGCCAGTTATGGGTCCCTTGTATATTCACCAAGTTTTGTGAGCACCCAGCAGGTAGCACCTAGACTTGGTAGACTCTGGGACATTTGCTGAGTGGCCTCAGACCCAGAACGGATACTGAGCTGAACCCTAATCAGGCTGGTGAACACCACATGACCCTACCTGGTGACTTACTGTGAACCTACCTCATGCAACTTGAGTTCTACCAGATCTTTCAGTGACTGAGTCTAACAGGTAGCTGGCAGTAGAGGAGGATCTTGGGGTATCTTGGGACCTTTGCTGACTTGACCCTGGGCCCAAATCTGATAAAGCCCAACCTGATGCTGTACTTGAACCTTTGCAGGATGACCCAAGCCTAAGAGAGGCTGCCAAAAACTGTGGATCACTTTGTAACTCCAAACAGGTTCCTCAAGCCTGTCACAGCAACATCTGACATTGGCCAACAGCAGAGACCCTTCCAAGAAACCCCAGAACCAATGCACCCAGTGGCCAGCTTCAGACAACATCAGACCATGATCCATTAGATTGTCAGGCAGCATATCCAAGAGGAGGTCTCTGCAGGCACTAAGTCCTGTTGAGGTGAATTCAACTTATGTGGTCAGCCCCTGAAGAGCAGCTCATACACTGTGGTTGGTGTTGATCCTCACAGTCAGTTAGCCTAAGGGTTGACTCCATCCATGAATGACCCAATAGCAATCAAGACTCAATTAAAACAGGAGAGCCATATAACCCACACAAGAGACATTATGGGAAGACCCAGCTCAGGTAATCAAGGACATGGAACCAATTGGTCCCACAGAACTGCTATTACATAAGCTCACCTTCCAAGACTGGATTCATACATGATCTATCTAATACACTGAGAAAACACAAAAAGACAACCAAAACGAAGAAATAAACATAAAAGAACAGTAGACTTTTTCAGAAAAAAATCTAAATGAAATGGAGGCAAGAAGTCTACCAGATACAGAATTCAAAACAATGTTCAAGAAACTTTGAATTAGAATGGATGAAATCAGTGATAATTTAAAGAGCAATAAACTGCAATTCTCTTCAGAGGAAAATTTAAACTGCAATTCTCTTAAGAGGAAAATGGAGGGAAGCATTTGCTGGAATCAGCCACACACAAGAGGACTAAACTTTTCATGACACGGTGACGTGATCACAGTCACATGAGCCCTCCATGTCTTCGCTCCCTCCCAAATCACAGAAGACCCATGAATCACACACAGCAGAAAGTAGCTCCCTGGCCTCTGAGTACTCATGGACCTTCTGTGGAGACATTCAGCTCACACAGCTAATCTCATAAAAAAACAAACAAACAATCATCAATGAAGGATACAATATCTGAAATGAATAATACATTAGAAGAAATAAACAGTAAGTTGAGTGAGCAGAGGATCCAATTAGCAATTTGGAAGACGAGGTATCAGAAAACACCCTATCAAAGAAGCAAAAAGAAAAAAAAAGAGAGAAAATACTTTAAGGGACATTTGGAACAATATTCACATCATAGGGGAGAAGAGAAAGAGCAAAAGATAAAAAAACCTATAAAAAAATGACTGAAATAGTTCCTTGCCTTGTGAAGAAAAAGAACATACAAATCTAGGGAGAAAATAGAGTCCCAAACAAGAGGGAACAAATGAGAACCACACCAAGGTACATCATAATTAAAATGGCAAAGGTTAAAGTCAAAGAGAGAATCTTAAAGCCAGCAAGAATAAGACATATCTACAAGGGAGTTTCCATAACTCTGTCAGCTGATTTTTCAATGGAAACATTTCAAAAAGCAATTGCCTTAAAAGATTCAAACTATTGAAAATCAAGGACCTACTATTAAGACTACTCTACCCCATAGAGGGTTTGCCAGGTGAATCTTGGTTGGGGGCGCATGCAGGAGTCTATTTCTTTGCCTACCAACCTCCCACTTAAGAAAAAAATAATAAATAAATAAAGCTTGACTGTTGGTGGCACAGTGAATAGAGTGTTGACCTGGGATGGTGAGGTCTCAAGTTCAAAACTTCATGGTTGCTGGTTTGAGCGCAGGCTCCTCAGCTTGAACATGCAGTCGCTAGCTTGAGTGCAGGATTGCTAGTTTGAGCAAGGGATCATTGACATGATCTCCAAATCTCTTGCTTGAGCAAACAGTCACTGCCTCAGCTTGAGCCCCCTGGTCAAGGCACATTTGAGAAGAAATCAATGGACAATTAAAGTGAAATAAATACTAGTTGATGCTTCTCATTTCTCTCCTCTTTGTTTCTCTATCTCACTCTCAAATCAGTAAAATAAAGAAGTGGGAATCTTTAAAATAAAAATGAAAAGTCTTTGACTTTTCAAGGGAGAAAATATTTACCAATGATATATCAGATAAGCAGTTGATATCCAAAATTTACAAAGAGCTTATAAAACTCAACACCCAAAACAAAGAATCCAATTTAAAGATGAACAAAAGACATGAATAAATCCTTCTCCAGAGAGGACATAAAGATGGCCAAGAGATGTGTGAAAAGATGCTCAACATTATTAATGATGAGAGAAATCAAAGTAAAACCACAATGAGATATCATCTCACACCTTTTAGATGGTTCTCATCAATCAGCAAACAAGTGCAGGAGAGGATATGGAGGGAAAAAAAAAAGCTCTCGTGCAGTTTATGAGAATGCACGTTGGTGCAACCATTGTGGAAAGCAGTATGAAGTTTCTTCAAAAAATTAAAAATGGAAATGCCTTATGACCCAGCAACTTCATTCTGGAAGTATATCTGAAGGAACCCAAAACATTAATTTAGAAGGATTTGTACCCTTATCTTTGTTGTAGCGTTACTTACTATAGCCAACATTTGGAGGCAGCCCAAGTGACCATCAGTAGGGGAGTGGATAGAAAAAGCAGTGGTACATTTGCACAACAAAATACTGCTCAGCCACAAAAAAAGAAGAAAATCTCACCATTGTGACAGCATGGATGGATCTGGACAGTCATATGGTAAGCAAAATAAGGTAGTTTAACGACCAATATAAACTAACAAAATAGAAACAGATTTATAGATACAGAGAATAGACAGACAGCTTTCAGAAGGGAGGAGGTTAGGGGGTCTGGATTTAAAAATGGAAGGAATTAAGCAAGTAAAAAAACTCATAGACATAGAGAGTAGAATGAGGATTAGCAGAGGGAAAGGGGGTGGGGACTAGGTAGAAGAGGGTAAAAGGGGGAATAAATGGTGATGGAAGGAGAATTAACTGTGGGTGGTGAACTCACAAGACAATATGCAGGTGATGGATTATAGAACTGTACAGCTGAAACTTATATAATTTTATTACTCAATGTCACCCCAATAAATCCTATTTTATAAAAAAATGAAGGTCATAATGACACATGCTGCAAACTAGATGGACCTTGAAGACATTATGCTCAATAAAATAAGCCAGTCACAAAAAGATGAATACTATGATTCCACTCACGTGAGTCCCTAGTGCTGTCAGTCATGGAGACAGAAGGTAAGAGGGAGGTTACACAGGGCAGGGGAGGGGGTGGGGAGGGGGAGTTGTTTAATGAGAACAGAGTCTCTGTTGGAGAAGATAAGAACACGATGGGGATGATGGTGGTGATGGCCGCACAACAATATGAATGTACTTAACAATCCTGAGCTGTGCATCAAAAAATAGGTAAAACAGTCGATTTCATCATTTATATTTTACTGTGATAAATATATTCATAAAAAAAGGAAGGCCAGGAATGCATACAGATGCTAGTAGGATGTGCTCAGACCTCTGGGCACACAGTGAGGAGAAGAGCCTGGGGTCTGAGGTCCACTGAGAAAACCTGGAGAAGCCTCGGTTCCTCTCTATCCACCTCACAGACCTGTAAGAGAACAAAAGGATGTAGTATGTGGGGAGTCACCATCATGGGCACCTACACACTGGGTGCACACCAGGGCCAGCCGCTGCCTGAACACACATTTGAGGACAGCTGAGCCGCCCCACCCAGTGCACAGCCACCTTCTGCTGATGGATGGGGCCCCACATGGTGACCCCCACCAGCATCACCATGGAGCATCCATGAAGGAGCCAGCTGAGAGATTTTAACCCCCAAATTGATTCAATATGATAATTGTAGAATTTACTTTCTTTGTAATAACTCAGGGCTGTGTTGGTGATGTCCCATTACGGGACACACACTAGAAGTGGATGGCATCCCTGCTCAAGGCTGCCAGTGATTCGCGGTGACTTGAACTTCATCTGAAGATGAGACCAAAGGTCTAAATGTAAGTAAGGCCTTGAAGTTACAATGAAAGAAATCCCTTCCTGTGGCAAACTCACAGACACACACACTCATGTTCATACACATTCATTCACAAGCATCCATACACATTGGCAATGACATTCACATTCTCTCTCTCTCTCTCTCTCTCTCTCTCTCTCTCTCTCTCTCTCTCTCACACACACACACACACACACACACACCCATCTGTTGTGAGGGGTGGGGGTAGATGCCATCACCGCTGCACCTGGTGTTGTGGGTTGCTCCCAAGGGAGTTAGTTCATCCAGCTCAGTCCTCAGATCTGGGCTGAAGTCAAGATGTCCTCTCCTACCTTTGAAACATCATCAACAGCTTCCTTGGGTTTCCTTAAACTCCCTCCTGGTGCAGGCTTTCCAGCTCCACAATGAAAGGAAAAAGAAAGGACAGCACTGGTCATGAAACCCACATTTCATAGGATCGTTATGAGCTCTTAAGGAAATTCTGAGCCCTGCAGAATCTTCAGGTCTCAACCTCTCTCCTTCATGGATAATTTTTTTTCCTTTTTAGCTGTCGTGTGAAATATATCTTTTTTAAAAAATATTATTTTTTAATTTTTTAAAGATTTTATTCATTTTATGGAAGAGAAAGAGAGAGAGAGAGAAAGAGAAGGGGGAAGGAGCAGGAAGCATCAACTCCCATATGTGCCTTGACCACGCAAGCCCAGGGTTTTGAACCAGAAATCTCAGCATTCCAGGTCAACACTTTATCCACTGTGCCACCACAGGTCAAGCTGAAATACATCTTTAATGAGAGAAGAGAAACAAGTTAGAGCCCCAATCTGCCACTGGCTGATTGCATGGAAGAGATGTGGCCTGGTCCCCTCCTGGGGACATGCTCACAAGTGTCCAGACCACACCAGCAGTGTTCTTCCCTATTTCCTTTCATGTGAATTTCCTTGGACAGGTCAGTGCTGTACGACTCCTATTTAGGACCAGGTTTCTGACACGGGGGTGGGGGGGTAGAGATGGGGCGAAAGAGAGTGAAAAGGAGGAGCAGGGAAGAGAGAAAAATAGGAAGGGAGGACTTGAAAAAAGAGAGAAGGAAGAAATAAATGGAATAAATAAAGTTTAACATTCTCTCAGGTTGGAATGGGGTAATAGCTGGAACAAATATGTTTACATTGCTAAATAAGAGGTGAATTCATTTGTGTGCATATATTTGACTATGACATACATACATATATGATTATCTTACTATATATGCATTAATGTTTTATTATGTTATTATATATATAAGGAGCCACTGAGCCATTTCACCCACAGGTGTTGTAAAGTACCAAAGGCTACAGAATTAATATTAATATTTTAGGAGGCTTGGAGAACATTTTATTAATTTGGGTTAAGGTGTGCAGAGAAATTGTGAGAATAGTCTCTGTACTGTGTGATTGGCATAACCAGGATGGCTCTTGCCATTGTATTGTAAATGAAAAGGGAAGGAAAGCATAGATTCCCTGACATTCCACCACACCTGTGGGGAAAGGAGTGAATGGCTAGCCAGGTGCAGGAAGGGAAAAGCCAAAATAACCCTTTTCTTATAACTATGAGCCATTTGCGGGCATTCGTCCCCACGGAAACCACCTCTCTTATGTAAATGCATGTGGTTAATACCTCTGACTCTGGACAGAGAGATGGCGGATGAACACTAGAAAATATAGGAAGGCCTTTTAATATGTAAAGAGACATCTTTCTACCATTGTGTTGACTTGTAAATTTTGTTTTCTCCAAAATGATGTATGGTTTGCAAATTGAACGTGGTCCTATCATGTTAAAGGACATATGACTATAACCAATAGCGGTAAGGGGCTCCTAATTGCAATTTTTGCTTCTGTACCTCCCACTTACAAAAACTATAAAAATTAAGTAGAACAAAGGGCCAGCACGCTCTCCGTCAGATTTCTGTTGGAGTTCCCGCCGCTTGGCCAAGCTAGACAATAAAGGTTTAATGTGTAAACGACGGATCTTGCTCCTGTCTTCCATAATTCGGGTCCCTCCGAATTTGGATGAACATATATACCATTCCAATTAAGTTCTTAGTTTACTCCATGAAAGTATATGTTTTAGGTACCATCCTCATATTGACCTTTTTTTTTTTTTATTTGAGAGAGAGATTGAGAGAGGAGGAGAAGAGAGAAGGGGGAGTAAAGGGAGAGAGAAGCACCAACTCATTGTTCTGCTTAGTTGTGCATCCATTGACTGATTCTCATATGTGCCCTGGTTGAGGGCTTCAACAGGTAACCCCAGGATTGAGCTGGAGACCCCTGGTTGGACCAGTGACCTTCACCATCCTTGCCAACGTTCTATTTACTACACCACCGTCCAGGACCTCAACATTTTTTAAATAAAGAATTTCACAACTATAGATCCTTGGAATATATACACTATTATTCATGTGATTTTATAATATTAATTTATTTTTAAAAATATCTTGCAGCCTTATGCTGCTCTTGATCTGCATAAGAAACTCTCCCAATGAGACTCAGACAAATCAAAAGTGGTAATCAGCATTCATCCCATTTTGTTATTTACTTTAAAGAAACTGGACAATTTATACATTATGTCCTTCTACTGAAAATTGAAGATTTTGTTTTCCCAAATCCTGATTTTTCATAAAGCAGCCATTAAGCAACCTCGTAGAGTCAACCTTGGGCCTTGTCCAGGCTGCCCTCAGAGGGACCATATGGGGAGGCTAAAGGTCAGAGTGCTAAAGGTTAGATATTGGGAATTAGCCCCTTCTCTAACTGCACATGGTTACTGGCCCTTTTCATCCACATCTAATTAAACATTATGCAAACTGTATGACTCCCCTGTTAAAAACCCTCTAATAACTTTCAAACTTACACACAATGTAAAACAACGACTACTTGTCTTGATTTAAAGGTTCTCACACAAACTTAAAACCAGTTTACCTTTCTAGTTCACCTCTCATCACTCCCTTTCTCTTCATGCCATTATAGCCATACTGAAATTCGTTCTTCATCAGGGAAATGGATTTATCCTTAAGGACCTCCATATTATATTTGAGGAGCCACTGCACCATTTCACCCGTAGGTGTTGTAAAGTACCAAAAACTACAGAATTAATTTTAATATTTTAAGAGGCTTGAAGAACATTTCATTAATTTGGGTTAAGGTGTGCAGAGAAATTTTGAGAATAATCTCTGTTCTGTGTGATTGGCATAACCAGGATGGCCCTTGTCATTGTATTATAAATGCAAAGGGAAGGAAAACATGGATTCCCAGACATTCCACCACACCTGTGGGGAAAGGGGTGAATGGCTAGCCAGGTGCAGGAAGAGAAAAGTCAAAATAAACCTTTTCTTATAGCAATGAGCCATTTGCGCGCATTTTTCCCCTGGAAACTACCTCTCCTATGTAAATGCATGTGGTTAACACATGTGACTCTGGACAGAGAGATAGCAAATAAACACTAGATAATATAGGAATGCCTTTTAATATGTAAAGAGACATCTTTCTACCATTGTGTTGACTTGTAAATTTTGTTTTCTCCAAAATGATGTATGGCTTGCAAATTGTACATGGTCCTATCATGTTAAAGGACATATGACTATAACCAATAGTGGTAAAAGGCTCCTAATTACAATTTTTGCTTCTGTACTTCCCACTTTCAAAACTATAAAAACTAGATAGAACAAAGGGCCAGCACACTCTCCCTCATATTTCTGTCGGAGTTGCCACCGCTTGGCCAAGCTAGACAATAAAGCTTTGGTGTGTAATCGACGGACTTTGTTCGTGTCTTCAATGTTTTGGGTACCTCCGGATTAGGCTTAACAGTATTTACTTCTTTAAAATGTGCCTGCCCTCACATTCTTATTGCTATCTCCTCATTATTCAGGTCTCAGTGTAAATGCCTGCTCCACAACGAAGCCTTCCCTTACTATCCTATCTCCTATAACCTCTTATTTGATTAGCATCTTGTCTAATAATTTTAATTATATGCTTAGATTATACCATGTGGTGTAAGACATGAAATCAATGTTCATAGCTGCTTTCACACCTGGTAAAACCAATATGCCTTTGAATGACCTAACTACAAGTTATTTTCCCCATCCCACTTCTAAGGGTAAGATCCTTCTTCCAAACAATACCCCTGTCTGGTAAATCCAGTACTGTTTCCGCTGAACCCTGAGTGGTGAGGTTTATTTCCTCACTAGCCTGCAGAATTGTTCAAACAAGATAGTCACATCCTCCTGCACAAACCACAGGGCACACTTCCTTTGTGATAATACAAATCCAAACTCTCATGGTTTTTTGTTCATTCTGTTCTTAAACACAACCTCTGTGTGCAACCCTAGATGATGTGAGGTGTCATGTGGTTGTATCTGTGACTAATAAACTGCTATGGTTCTCATAGACCCTATGTTTGGCCATCTTTGTATCCATATGGTAGCAATCCCTCCCACAGCAATAGGGTGAAGAAGAGACAAAAAACGTATTTGCATTTTTGCAATATTTAGTAATTTATGAACTATATGCCTATCACTATAGAAAGACCCATATTAAAAAAAATAACTGCATCTGGGTCATGCTCATATCCCTGAACCCTTCAATAATGTAGCATCAATAACATGTTGAGTAAATAAATGATTCTCTTGACTTCTCTTTTCACTTCAAATATTTAGAAATTATAATGTTTTATATTTTTAACGTTATTATTATTATTTTTTTTGTATTTTTCTAAAGCTGGAAACGGGGAGAGACAGTCAGACAGACTCCTGCATGCGCCAGACGGGATCCACCCGGCACGCCCACCAGGGGCGATGCCCTGCCCACCAGGGGGCGATGGTCTGCCCCTCCAGGGCATCGCTCTGCCGAGACCAGAGCCACTCTAGCACCTGGGGCAGAGGCCAAGGAGCCATCCCCAGCGCCCGGGCCATCTTTGCTCCAATGGAGCCTTGGCTGCGGGAGGAGAAGAGAGAGACAGAGAGGAAGGAGGGGGGGTGGAGAAGCAAATGGGCACTTCTCCTATGTGCCCTGGCCTGGAATCGAACCTGGGTCCCCCACACACCAGGCCGACCGGCCAGGGCCTAGAAATTATAATATAAATGTTTATAAAATACATGCATTCTCATAGGTTTGTCAAGAAATGTATCCATATCAATGCTAAAATTACATAAATAACTCTGGTGGTCAATCAGTATTCTGAAGAATCATTAAAAGTCAGAAAACACGGTAGGTTAGTATGGTCAATTAAACTTTTAAGTTGGCCACTCAAAGATTACCAATCTCAGTTCCTATAACCTAAGAATAAGATATGATATAATTCCCATGATTGTGTTATTGTGTTATATGACATAGTTGACCATAAAATAGGATTGTTACAGGTGGGTACATTAGAATAAGCTGAGCCCTAAAAACAGCAAATTTTTTTCCTTCGGGTTATAGAAAACAAGGTCAGAGAGATTTGAAACAAAAGAAAAATTCAAGGTACCATGGTTGTATTTGAAGATAGAGAGGGTCATGATTTTAAAAAATACAGTGATCCCTCAAAACTGAGAATGACCACAAGTGATCGCCAATAAGGAAATGGGAACCTCAATCTTAAACCTCACACAACCACATTCTGCTGACTCACTGAGTGTATTTGAAAGAAGATTCCTCCAGAAAGAATATAAGCTAGCTAACACATTGATTTCAACCTTGTGGGTCCCAAAGTTGAGGAGCCAGTCAAACCTACTCAGACTTCTGAACTACAGAACTGTAAGAAGATAAATGGATATATTAAAGCTTAAAGTTATTCAGTATATGGCAACTTGTTATACAGCAATAGAAAATACTGCCTCAGATCTATGTAAAAACCTACTCTGTAAATCATACACAGTAAAAAATAAATAAAGAAAAAAAGTAAGCTCCAGAATTCACACAGCTTGGTAGTACTGGGTATTGGATCAGGAGAGTGTCCTGAGGCAACTATCAATATTTATCTGAGCCACTGAATATGAAGCATCTAGGTTATTTGGCCTTATTTTAGGCCTTGTTCTCATTGTTAGAGCACAGAATCCAGGTAATACTTGCTATAGTCTCAAGGAACCAGTACAAATTCATGAGATAAAAAGAGAGCCTGGGGCTTTGAATGGCTGGAAACTAGCAAAAACAATAATGTACTTACATCATGCCAACAATAAGTCATATTCACATTCATCATGTGAACATAGCACACTTCTGCTTCTGTAACCAGAAAACAGGCAGTTGTAGTACTTCAGCCCACTGAGAACTACCACTGTCACATAGAAAAAACCTACTCAAGACAGAAATTTATGTCAAGAGGAAGAGAGAGGGAGGCCTGACAAGAGAGGCAAGAGAGACCTCCTGAATCTCTTTCTCCCTCAGCTTTTATTATCAGAAGCAGAACAGGGGTAACAGGATTACAGGGTAGGGAGATCAGGTGACTAGGAGAAGATGATTAATGGCCATTTTTGCTGACAAGGAGAAAGGGCTAAATTGGTCAGTACATTCCTTTTCTTTTGCAAATTAACAAGCACAAAGGAAGAGGCAATCCAGAACCTCTAGGCTAATTTTCTAAAGCCTGTTCACATGCATTTCTTTGTGTCTGCCCAAAGGTCACCCACTCATACTTTCTTGGTGTTTGCATCCAAGAGACATTCACTCAGGGCTTTTAAACTAAAGTTCCCCAATCCAAGGCATAGGGTTCAAGGTTAAATTGGTGGTTCCCTACAGGCACTAAATTGAACAATCTCAAACTCAAAAGATAAATATAAAGCTATGAATTAGTAACTAATCAATCACCTTAAAAGAGAAGCAGTAATTCTCCCTCCATACTCGACAGCACTATTGTAAAGTCAGTAGCCACGGCCACCATCCCAGTCACCTGGATCTTGCAAGTTCGCATTTGATTAGGACAGACAGTAAGGAAACAAAGGAGCCAAGAACTGGTGGGCCATTAGCTTTAATCCTAGCTTGTACCTGGTGGGCAAGAAATACACACAGTGGGAAAACACTTCCCTTTCCATTCAGGGCTCCCAAAACCACTGACAGATCCAAGTTTTTTGGAATCAAAGGTTTCTAGCTCACCAGCCTTATTTACCTCTGTTGGGCAGATAAAATGTATTATGCTCACTTTGTTAGAGGCCGTTGCCCAGGTGATATTAATGTGTGTTGAGAATTGTAGCCTGGAGCTTGGTTTTGGGATTAAGCCTTTCCACCCTTTTTTGATGTAGGGTGGTACAATCCAATCATGCCTCAGAGGTGACTTTGTATTAGAGACTTCCCTACTTTGTATGTTGGATTAGAGGTTGTGAAGCTACAGTATAAAGTGGGGGCAAAACCAGAGTTTGCTCTCTTGGTTCCTGAGGTTAGCATGAGAGAGCAGAGAGAGTAGAGCCAGCAGTGGGAGGAGGCCACGTGGAGGAGGCCAGGAAAAGCAGCCAAGATGGCAGAGTGCTGAGTGAGATGCCAGTTTGTGTAGAGTTTGTATTTGGGATAAGGAAGGAGAAGGGGAACTGAGGAGAATAAGTCTGGTGAGCTAGAAACCTTTGATTCTAGGAAACTCGGATAAGTCAGTGGCTTTGTGAGCACTGAGTGTGACTGGGTTTTGGAGCCCAGTGTGTATTTTTACTTGCCTGCCGGGTGCAAGGTAGGATTAAAGGCTATGGCCCACCAGTTTTTGGCTCCATGGTTTCTTTACCGAATCCAATGCGAACCTGCATGGGCCAGAAGGCTGCTGTGATACTGGCCCTGGCGCTGCCTTCTGGCTTTACAACCTCTGTTCCCCATCTCCTTCTCTCTGCACAGACTCTGCACAAACTGGCTTTTCCTTCAACACTCCACCATCTTGGCTGCTTCTCCTCCTCCATGTGGTCTCTGTTCTCCCCTCTTATGCTAATTGCAGGAACCAAGAGAAAGCAAACTCCCGGTCTGCCCTATTTTATAGTATAGAAATCAAAACCTTTAATCCAATATACAAACAAGGAAGTCCCTGATACAAAGTCACTTATCTGAGCCATAATGGGATTCTTCATAAGAGTGCACCACCCCCTATCATGCAACAGTCAAGGGTGTGGGGAAAAGCTTTACAAACTTATTGTTGGAATCCATGGGAGTCCGAAAGACCAGAGTAACAGGCTTTATTGAAAGTAAGAAAGGAACCTTGCCGGGCACTCCTCCTGGGGGAGAAGAGCACTGGTTACAGACTAGGGGCGAGTTATATAGTGTTTGGGAGAGCCTGAGGGGATACTGAGGCAAAAGTCCTGGTATGTTCGGAATGTTCCTCTTTGGGGGGTGTAAAGCCAGGAGCCAAGGCCAGGGCCACTATCAGAGGAGCCCAGCCCATGCAGGTTCGCATTGGATTCGGACAGTCGGTAAAGAAACCATGGAGCCAAAAACTGGTGGGCCATAGTCTTTAATCTAGCTTGCACCCGGCGGGCAAGTAAAAATACACACTGGGCTCCAAAACCCAGTCACATTCAGTGCTCACAAAGCTACTGATTTATCCGAGTTTCCTAGAATCAAAGGTTTCTAGCTCACCAGACTTATTCACCTCAGTTCCCCATTTCCTTCCTTATCCCAGATACAAACTCTGTACAAACTGGCATCTCACTCAGTACTCCGCCATCTTGGCTGCTTTTCCTGGCCTTCTCCACGTGGCCTCCTCCCGCTGCTGGCTCTATTCTCTCTGCTCTCTCATGCTAACCTCAGGAACCAAGAGAGCAAACTCCCGCTCCGTTCCCATTTTATAGTGTAGAAATCCAAACCCTTAATCCAATATACATAATGGGGAAGTCTCTAATACAAAATCACTTCTATGAGGCATGATAGGATTATACCACCTCACACCAAAAAGGGTGGGACAGGCTTAATCCCAAAACCAAGCCTCAGGCTACAACAATTCTCAACACACATTAATATCACCTGGGCAACGGCCTCTTTAACAAAGTGAGCATAATACATTTTATCTGCCCAACAGGGGGCTTCGAGCATGTGGGTGTTGAATCAAAAGTCCTGGTGTGTCCGGAGCCCCTCCTTGGGGCGGCTTCTCAGCTTTTTGGAATTCCTCTGTCTCAGGGTCAATAGTCCAGTAAGGGTGAGGTCTGACAGATAAGCGGAACATCAAGAGGGCAGTTTGGAATTTACATATCTATCACTTATTTGACCAACAACTATGATAAAGTAAAACATCAATTATGTTGTCTTTAATAAATGAAAGCTTTAGATGCATACTAGAAAACATTGCATTGACACAGTGTTGGGAAGATAAAATATATATATTATGCTCTCTTTGTTAAAGATGATGCTGCCCACTTGGAGGCCTGTCACCCAGGTGATAATATTAGTTGCCTTTCTTGCTTGGGATGGGTGTGATTATACTAATATGTGTTGGGGGAGGGCTTTTGCGCCAAAATGTTTTAAAAGGTGGAGAGATCACATTGTCCCGGGAAAGAGTGATTACATTCTAGGAAGAGCCCATGGAGGCAGGTCAGGGAAGCCACGTGGAGGAGGCAGCCAGAATGGTGGGTTAGAAGAAAGAATGGTGTGGGTCAAATAAGTTTGGAAATATGATGTATGTGTTTGCTCACTTATATTGATAGTTTGCATTGGGTGTGGGGGACAGGCTGTAAGCAGGCAGGGTAAGCCTGTACCACCTTTTTAATCCTAAAATCTTCTCAACACTAAGCTTTTCCCCACACTCTTGGCTGTTGCATGAGGTGGGGTGATGCATTCTTATGAGGAATCCCATTTAGGGGCTTTCTCGCTTGGTTCCTGAAACTAACATTACAGAAAAGAAGCAGCCAAGATGGTGGAATGCTGAAGGAAAAGCCAGTTTGTGCAGAGTTTGTGCAGAGAGAAGGAGATGGGGAACAGAGGTTGTTGGGCATATAAAATATATTATGCTCACTTTGTTAAAGATGGCGCTGCCCACGTGGAGGCCGTCGCCCAGGTGATATTAATGTGTGTTGGGGGCAGGCGGTGGGCAGGCAGAATTCTTGTAGCCTGGGGCTTGGTTTTGGGATTAAGCCTTTCCCACCCTTTTTGATGTGGGGTGGTACAATCCCATCTTGACTCAGATAAGTGACTTTGTATTAGAGACTTCCCTATTTTGTATATTGGATTAAAGGTTTGGATTTCTACACTATAAAATAGGGGCAGAATAGGAGCTTGCTCTCTCTGGGTTCCTGAGATTATCATTAGAGGAGAGAGCAGAGCAGAGAGCAGGAGAAAGGCCACATGGAGGAGGCCAGGAGAAGCAGCTAAGATGGCGGAGTGTTAAGTGAGAAGCCGGTTTGGGCAGAGTTTTTGCAGTTTGTGCAGAGTTTGTATCTGGGACAAGGAAGGAGATGGGGAACAGAGGCGAATAAGTCTGGTGAGCTAGAAACCTTTGATTCTAGGAAACTCGGATAAGTCAGTAGCTTTGTGAGCACTGAATGTGAGTGGGTTTTGGAGCCCAGTGTGTGTTTTTTGCTTGCCTGCCGAGTGCAAGCTAGGATTAAAGACTATGGCCCACCAGTTTTTGACTCCGTTGTTTCTTTACCGACTGTCCGAATCCAATGTGAACCTACATGGTCCAGGCTGCTGTGATAGTGGCCATGGCTTTGTTGACCGAGGGCGCACCATGAAGACTCTAGACCCAAGTGTGTGGATAAAACAGAAGAAAAAGTTTATTACACTCGCGAGCAGGCTCAAGGCAAGGAGGTGGCCAAGAGCCCCGAACAATCTTCAGCAAGCAAGTTTTATACATTATCTCAGGTCAGGAATTCAGGAGTCATGAGATAGGGAAGTTGCAAGGGCTCTCAGGGTGATTGCCCCAGGTACTTGCGGAAGAGCAATCACCTATGATTACATCGGGGCAAGGCGGGCCAGTTCTTGTTCGGCAAGCCAAAATTAGCCAAGCAAAGGACAGAAGGAATTTTCTATTTTTACTGTTACACTAGCTCTAAGCAAATTTTTCAGTGGTTTATGGTAGGGAGCGGTCAATTCCTGCTTTCTTTAATTTTAGACAAAAGGTCAAGCAGAATTTTTCCACTCACGGTTACAGCTTCTGGCTTTACAGAGGTGAAGAAGGCCGGTGAGGTAGAAACCTTTGATTCTAGGAAACTCGAATAAGTCAGTGACTTTGGGAGCCTTGAATGGAAAGGGAAGTGTTTTCCCATTATGTGTATATTTTGCCCTCCAGATTCAAAATAGGATTAAAGGTAATGGCCCACCAGTTCTTGGCTCCATTGTTTCATTACTGTCTCTCTGAATCAAATGCAAACCTGCACGGTCCAGACGGCTGTGATGGTGGCCAAGGCTACTGGCCTTACAAATGGGGAATAGAAGTTGTAAAGCCAGTAGCCAGGCCACCATCACAGCCATCTGGCCCATGCAGGTTCTCATTTGATTCGAACAGTCGGTAATGAGACAGTGGAGCCAAGAACTTGTGGGCCATCATCTTTAATCCTAGCTTGTACCTGGTGGGCAAGTAAAAACACACACTGGGCTCCAAAATCCACTCATTCAGTGCTCACAAAGCTACTGACTTATCCAAGTTTCCTAGAATCAAAGTTTCTAGCTCACCAGCTCCATTCACCTCTGTTCCCCATCTCCTCTCTGCACAAACTCTGCACAAACTGGCTTCTCCGTCAGCACTCCACCATCTTAACCATGGGGGTTTTATCTGCTCTACTCTCTAATGCTAAACTCAGGAATTGAGAGTGAGCAAGCTCCCGGTCTGCCCCACTTTATAGTGTAGAAATCAAAACCTTTAATCCAATATGCAAACAAGGAAGTCTCTGATACAAAGTCACTTATCTGAGGCATAATGGGATTTTTCATGAGAGTGCACCACGCCACATCAAAGAGGGTGAAAAAGGCTTAGTCTAAAAAGTAAGCCTTAGGCTATAAGAATCCTGCCTGCTTACAGCCTGTCCCCCCACATCCAATGCAAACTATCAGCGAGCAAACATATATATCATTATTTACTAACGTATTTGACCAACAGAGGTGAATAAGACTGGTGAGGTAGAAACCTTTGATTCTAAGAAACTTGAATGAGTCAGTGGCGTTGAGAGCCCTGAATAAAAGGGAAGTATTTCCAGCTGTGTGTATTTCTTTCCTGCTGGGTGCTACTGGCCTTCCTCACAAGTATAACAAGTTGTTGAGAAAAATGACTAATCAGTAGAAATTGCCAGGATTAAACAAACAAACAAACAAACAAACAAACAGGTTTTAAGGCTGACTAAGCGGAACATTCTTAAAAAACAAGATTAATAACTGATAATTTTATTTTCAGCCAAATTATGCTAATACTGCAAGAGTAATACATAAGCAGCAGATGAAGAGAATTCCCAAAAGGCAAGATGGAAAGAAGTGGTGTGTTTTCCCTGTTGTGAAAGCCTGTGTGGGTGTAGTTTTGCAAGACACTGTGCAATGGAAGTTTGATAACTTCACCGTAACAACCACCTACAGAATCTCCCAGCATATATATGAAAAATGCCTGACTTGGCATCAATAAAATTAACAAAAAGCTGGTATTGTTCTTCATATCCCTTATTTCCCTAGAGCTGGAAAAATCGGAAGGTGAAATTTCTTTGAAAATTTATAATCAGAATGAAGAAGATTTTACTAAATCACTGTCATTTTCCAATTAGCCTAAAAAAATTGGTTTCTGCTCCTGCATTACTCCCTCACCATTACTCTTTACATAATGGATACTTGGTTACTATAGAAAGTGGTAAAAGACATCAGGGGATTTTTTTTCTCTAATCTTTGAGAGGAGTTTTCCTTCTGGGGTACTGCTGCCATAGCCTCCCACGCACATTCATATCTTCTATATGATGAATATAGTGTGTATTCAATATGAAATTGTATTTTCTAAAAATTAGTTTTGGATATAACCTAGTGGAAAATTTAGGGACAAAACTCTGCATTTTTTTCTTATTTTAACTATGATATATGTATAATAAAATTAAATTCATTTCCATTCAACACAACCATTAAATTAACATCATATATCTATTAGATTTTTTTTGTTAAGCTAGAGTTACTGGTTAACTGAAAAGAAGGAGGTTCAGAGTAGATAACAGTACCATGTTTACTCCTTTTATGGTATGAGCTAAACACCTCATGTATAAGAATATGTACAATCTGTGAACAAAAATATGACAGATGAGAGGGAGAGAGAAAGAGAAAAAGAAAGAGAGATTGGGAGAAAGAAGAATTCAAATGTACTAAATCTCTGAAAGAATTATTAAGAAACAAAAATAGCAAAATAAGATAAAAAGTAAAAATTAGACCCAACAAGAATCTCCATGAGATAAAGGGAATGGTATTAAACAGGCCAATAAAACTACTAATGTGAAAACTATGAATGTAAAAACATTATGAAGAGATAAATAATATTTTACAAGAATACTTGTGTAGTGAAGGGTTTATTGTGCTTGGTTTATCTGGCTCAGTAGAAAGATGTAGATGTTGATTCCATTCAGGTTCACTGCTGTATTTTCACATTTATCTTGTAAACAAACAAATCTACAGGATGTGCATCCATTTTAGATATTTTTCCCCAAGTTTTTACATTTCTAAATAAAATTTTGATATATTTTAGACATATTTAAGTTTTGGTTATTTATATAGAATATATATTTTAAAATACATTTAGTAAATAAGAAAATATGTGTATATTACATAGTTATGTATGTGCAGCTGTTTTCCTCTAACCCAGTGGTCCGCAACCTTTTTTGGGCCATGGACCGATTTAATGTCAGAAAATATTTTCACGGACCAGCCTTTAGGGTGGGACGAATAAATGTATCACGTGACTGAGACAAGCATTAAGATTGAGTCTTAGACAGATGTAACAGAGGGAATCTGGTCATTTTTAAGAAATAAAACATTGTTAAAACTTAAATATAAATAAAATGAAATAATGTAAGTTATTTATTCTTTCTCTGCAGACCGGTACCAAATGGCCCACGGACCGGTACCAGTCCACAGCCCGGGGGTTGGGGACCACTGCTCTAATCAAATACAACTTTTGAGTATGGCATATTTTGTCTTTTCTGTGTCATCTAACTTTCTTTATATTCTTTTTATAAAAGAGAGGTACCCTTTTCAAACAAAAAGAAGGACTGTTCCAAAGTCATTTTCAAAAACATAAAAACTTGACCCTGGTCGGCTGGCTTAGTGGTAGAGCGTTGGGCTGGCGTGCAGGGGTCCCAGGTTCGATTCCCAGCCAGGGCACACAGGAGAAGCACCAATCTGCTTCTCCACTCCTCCCCCTCTCCTTCCTCTCTGTCTCTCTCTTCCCCTCCCACAGCCAAGGCTCCATTGGAGCAAAGTTGGCCTGGGTGCTGGGGAT
The DNA here is from genome assembly GCF_036850765.1 of Saccopteryx bilineata. Classification (NCBI taxonomy): domain Eukaryota; kingdom Metazoa; phylum Chordata; class Mammalia; order Chiroptera; family Emballonuridae; genus Saccopteryx; species Saccopteryx bilineata. The sequence goes on from NC_089490.1 coordinate 289,673,160, forward strand.
GGCTCTGTGGCCTCTGCCTTAGGCACAAAAATGGCTCTGGTTGCAACAGAGTGACGCCCCAGATGGGCAGAGCATCACCCCCTGGTGGGTGTGCCGGGTGGATCCTGGTCAGGAGCATGTGGGAGTCTGTCCGACTGCCTCCCTGTTTCCAACTTCGGAAAAATACAAAAAAACAAACAAACAAAAAAAACATAAAAATGATTTTGTTTGTGTATCAGGAGAGCAAGGAACAAAGTTGACATTTTGGTAACATAAAACATTTAGAAATTTTTTTGTAAACTACCATATAATGAACTTTTAATTAAATACTAGAGAATGAATGAAAATATTGATAATTTTGAAGACAAAATTAATGAACCTTTATATATGAGGAGATAATATGAATTAGTAAAATATATTTAAAGAGGGATCATAAAAAGTCATTTTGCAAAAGAAAAGACAAATAGCAAAGAAACTTATAACAAAGTTGTTTATTATCACCAAAATCACAGTGTAAGTTAAAACAAGAGCATGCAACATAGTTCTATATGTGACTATTATAAAGTCTGATAACTTCTAGATTTTATCACAATGATGGTAAAGAGCCCCACTCATACACATCTTATTGAGACAAGGGTATAAGGGTATAATAATGTTTGGGATTAGAAGCTGTATATAATATGAAAATAACAAAAGTTAAATGCATGCATTACATTAAAATAATAATTCAAAGAAATTAGGTTCATATATAAGGTCTACCAGAAAGTTCTGTCCGTTTCTATCACAATGAGTTTCGACACATAAGCACATGTTTATTTAGTGCATGTGTGCCTCTCTATTTTTATCACTTAATGTATACACACTGACATAGCAAATTAACTAAAACAAAGTTGATTCACGTTAGTCTTACGTGTGGAGCGATAGTGTACCCATGGCTACTGATAAAGTTCATTTATGCCACTGTAATTTTTACGAATTTCAACAAGGAGGAAATGCTACAGAAACATGTTTGTCGGATCCACCATATTCCCCGGACTTAGCACCCTCCGACTATCACTTGTTTTTGTCCTTACAAAATTTTTTGAAGGGCAAAAAATTCAAAAATGAAGAAGATATCAAACAAGCACTGGTTCAATTTTTCACATCAAAAGATCAAACATTTTTAAAAAATGGGATATACAAATTGCCCTCACGCTGGCAAGAAATCATTAATAATAATGGCAATTATAGTATTTAATAAAGTTTATTGATGGTAAAAAATATGTATTTTGTTTTATTCCATAAATGGACAGAACTTTCCGGTAGACCTTATATATATAGTGACCTAAAATATCGCTTTTGTATACTGCTCAACGGGAGAAAAATCTTCGGAACCATATGGAAAGCATGCTTGTATTAATACTATAATTTTCTATGTCTGTGTGCAGTAGTTATAGGTTCTATGTAGAAAATAAAGTTTTTGTAGAAAATTATTAACTGGAATGACTCTGGCCATTAAATTAAGAAGCAAAACATATTGAGAAACAGATTTTTTAAAATTATTATTTTATGTTATAAGAACTTGTGGTTTTAACATTTATACATTGTATTTTCATTTTCTTATTGCATTATAATTTTAAATTTAAAAATTGTATAATTCAATACTTTAAAAACAGATTATATGACTTACAATAAAATTAATTAAAACATTGCATATTTCTTCGGCATTTTTCACTTATAAAAGATAAAGTTTTGCATAGCAATTATATATTTGGCTCATATAACAATGGAGCTGTTTAGAGAAAAAAGTTATTTCAAAGAGAAAGGACTATAAAAAGAAAGAAAAAGAAGTAGAGTTGATTGACAAATTCAAACTCTATTGAGAGAACATTTGCTTTAAAAAGCTAAGTTCAAGGGTTTAGAACTTCACTACAGGCAATAGGACTGAAATTTAGAATGCTATATCTTCATTAATTCTACAAACATTGTTTAGGTCAGGTAATAGCTTATGAATCTTAGAATCAGAAGAAACTGTAAAACAAAAGGTAATTTGAGCTGCATATACAGTTATTTGATAAAAATAAACCATATCATCAATATACAAAATTTTCAAACATATTTTCAGTTACTTTATATAATAGCATGAAAAGAAAACAAATTGAAAGAAATAAAAAAGGCAGAATTTTTGCCAGATTAGTTTTCATAAGTTCAAAGAATCTATGCACTTTGTAATTTCAGTAAAATAATTAAATTAGTTTGTTTAAAAGATTGACCTTCCAGTTTTTTAAGGTTGACCGTGTTTGAACCTCCTTAATCACTAGAAAATATAATTTCTTCTAAGATCTTTATTTATAAAAAGCCACATTGTTATGGGATTTCTTCAATAAAGACAAGCAAAATATATAACCAGCATACAAATGTGGGTATCAATTATTCCTATATTAAGAGTCAACCACAACTTTATATAAAAATGTTTTCATGTTTTAAAGGGCAAAACTTAATCACTGCTTCTTGTTTGAATATCTTCTAGAATAAATTTAATTCTTTGAGATTTATTGAAGTTCATTTCTTTTTTTTCTTCATATAAAAATGGATTAGATTGATAAACCTACTTGACTACAATAGACTGTGGGAGGTAGGGCAGGAGGGAGAGAAACAAAAACAGTTTTGTTAAAGCAAACACATGAATATCTGGACATAATTTTAATGAATAATTTAGCAAGTGTACCACTTCCATTACCTTTCCTCTTCATGTATATTGCTTAGAAATTGTTTAAATTTAGTTTATCCTTGCCTGACCAGGTGGTAGCGCAGTGGATAGAGCATTGGACAGGGATGTTGAAGACCCAGGTTCAAGACCCTAAGGTTTCCAGCTTGAGCGTGGGTTCATCGGGTTAGAGCCAAGCTCACCAGCTTGGGCCCAAGGTCACTGGCTTGAGCAAAGGGTTACTCAGTCTGCTGTAGCCCCACGGTCAAGGCACATATGAGAAAGCAATCAGTGAACAACTAAAGTGCCGCAACAACGACAAAAAATTGATGCTTCTCATCTCTCTCCCTTCCTATCTGTCTGACCCTCTCTCTGACTTTGTATCTGTCAAAATAAATAAATAAATAAATAATCAAAATATTTTTCAAAATAAATAAATAAATTTAGGTTATCCTTTTCTATTGTTGTACCTTTGATTGGTCTTTGTACTCTCACTTTTATTTCTAATTCTTGTCTGGAACTTGAGGATCATTTCAGAGTCAGCCTCAGAGTGTTACATCATTCGTCACACTAGCCAAGCTGTCATGCTACTTTCCTCTGTTAGTCTTTTGCTGGTAAGATTTTGATGCTAAGTTTGTTCTTCCATCTCTGAGATGAGTCACATATACTTATTGTAGCTTTCATTTTTATTTTGAATAACAGTCATAGTCATTTTAGTGTATCTTCCTGCTATAGCTTACTCATCACATTTTTTTCTTTTATTGCCCTTTCTCTAACCAAATCTTGATTTTTTCAAAGCTTTCATCAAATGTATCTTTTACTTGTTCCAGAATAACAAACACATCTATACATATACACAGATATGTATGTATGATATACATATTAATACTTACAAATAAAGTGTAATTTAAAAATTTTAAACTATTGAGCTAAGTCTTGTTACTATTTTATTTTGGTTATCAGTTCCTGACAGCAGATATTTTAAGATGGTTGTAGCAGTAAAAAAGTACTACAATTTTGTTTGTCTTTATCTCCAGTTGTATTTAAATGTTTAATGTCGGTCACTAGTTTTCACGTCATCAATGACTTTTTTTGTTTTCAGTTTTAAATAAATTCAGATATTCAAAAAAGTCAAAATACAGTCTTACAAAAATTTTCTGTATCCTTCTTTCAGTTTCTTTAAAACTTAATGTTATATAGTGAATTAACAATGCCTTAAAATAAAATTAATTCAATACTAATAATGAATCTATCAATCTTATTTCAATTAATTTAATCACCTACAAATTTCCTTCCCTTGGATCAGAATCTGATTCAAGACCAAATAATACATTACATTTTCATGTCTCCCTTGTGTCTTCCAACACAGTTCTTTATTGTTTTTTTTTGTTTTTGTTTTTTTTGCTTTTTATGACTTGAAAACTTTTAAATAATATCAATCACTTACTCTTTAAACTGCCTTTTAATAAAAGTGTATGTTGTATTTTCTGACTGTGTTATGTATTTTTAGTAAGAATACAACAGAAGTAATGGTATACCTCAGGAGGTAGATGTCAATATGTCATTACTAATCATATTAACTTTGTATACAGAGTTAAGTTGATGAATAATAGGTTTCTATCTATAACATTATGATTTTTCTTTTATAATTAATAAGTATTATATGGCAATAAACTTTGATATGATACAAAGATCCTATTTTTGACATACTTGTTCTAATTTTGGCAACCAACGATATCATTTTTTTTACTTTCATCTTGATTAAATACATTAGCTTGACCAGGCGGTGGCGCAGTGGATAAAGCATCAGACTGGGATGCTGAAGACCCGGGTTTGAGACCTCAATATCAGCAGTTTGAGTGCAGGCTCATCTAGTTTAAGCAAAGCTCACCAGCTTGGACCCAAGGTTGCTGGCTTGAGCAAGGGGTTACTTGGTCTGTTGAAGGCCCATGATCAAGGCACATATGAGAAAGCAATCAATGAACAACTAAGGTGTCACAACAAAAATCTGATGATTGATGCTTCTCATCTCTCTCTGTTTCTGTCTGTCCCTATCAATACATTGAAACATTTATATTATATGATAATAAATTCAATAGACTAGAGCAATATGTATGCTCAAGATAAATGAGGTAAAGGGTGTGGTTTATGATTTTAGACAGCTGCAAAGTGCTTTGCTTCTCGGGACAGTTTGAAAACCTTCTAAAATTGACAATTAAAAGTCTTGATGAGAATGGGAATTGAAGATTAGTAGCCATCAGATAAAGAGAAAATAGATTACGATATTATTTCTACTGTTCCATGGAACATTAACAAAACTGAATCACCCTATAAAGAGAGTAATGATTTGGAAATGTCTATAGAAAATAAGGTGTTCAATAGTTTTTATTATAGGAAAAAAAATTTTAGTAATGAATATAGAAATTTAGCAAAAGAAAAGATGCCAAATTTTGCATATACTGCAGCACTATTAGAAAAGAGTTTTAAAATTGTTCTGAATTCTTAAAATCTGGATTTATTTTTTAGGGCTATGATTAGACATTAGAGATGGGTGCCAATATAATTGAAACTCAGCAGAATGGCTGAAAATGCCCCAATGCACATTTGCCCTTAGTGATGGTAATATCCTTTTAGAGAAGAATTCTAATTGCAAATTTTAACATTTCTCATAGTCATGAAAAGGCATGCCAGCATGCAATTCAATCACTTTAATTACCATTATTTTTTTTCCATCTATATCCATCTTATTGAAAGCAACTAAGACAGTTAAAATGACCTTGGCTTCTTTATGGTCATTGTAATGTAATCCGTGTTTTGCCCTTTTACTCAACATTGAGGAATTCAAATGAAGTTATTTCCTGAGCTAACTAAGACTGGGAGAATAAAAGAGGATACATCATAAACAGTGCACAAGCACGGCATAACTTTTACAAATTATTTATATCTTGTTTTCAAGGCCAATGAAGAACTCTCAGCATCTCATATCAGGTCAATGACTTGAAGCAACAGCATAAGGGACATACTTTTGAGTAAGCTGTGTTCCATTGCACAGTTAAATCACTCAGGCAAGTGAGTGCCTGATCTGCCTACATAGAGAGGCAGCACTTGGTTACATTCTTGACACTATACTTTCTGTGAGAAGAGTCAGATCTTAATACTTAATGTTGTGAAATTAGTTAATCTATTCTGTAAGAGAGAAAATGTTATAGAAACAAGATGAAGAAGAAGGTTTGCGTATAGGCTATATTTAACATTGGTTGGAATAAGATCAGCCACAGTCATTTGAGGGGATTTCTATGAAAGTGGATGAAAATGAACTATGTTACTTTAAACATAATGAGACATCTTTGAAAAGTAATTTCATTCAGTGTTTCCTTAAAATATATATTTCTCTAATTTTGCGGTTAATTGAATAGTGTCCTCCCAAAATTCATGTCTATCCACAACCTGAGTATGTGACCTTATTTAGAAATAGGTCCTTGGCAGATGTAACTAGTTAAGGATCTTGAGATAAAAGCATCTTGAATTTAGGAAGGGCTCTCAATTCCATGAGTGGTGTCTTTTCATACATGAAGAAGAAAATAGAAAGACACATGGAAGACAACTTGAAGATGGAGGCAGACATTGTATTTATGCTGCTACAGGCCGAGAAATGCTTGAGATGGCCGAGTTGGAGAGGCCAAGCAAGATTCTTCCCTAGAGTCTTCAAAACGAACATGGAACCACTGAGGACTTAATTTTGGACACAGTCCAAATTTTATTTTAAGAAACCCAGATTGTGGTACTTTGTTGTGGCAGCACTAGTAAATTGATAAGAATTTGGTACTAAATGTGGGGTACTGCTGTAATGAACACTCATAAATGTTGAAGTGACTTTGTAATTGAGTAATGAGTAAAAGCTGGATGAACTTTGAGATACTTGGAAAAAAGTACCTGGATTGTTTTGAAGAGTCATTTGTAAGAAGTACAGTATAACTTAAAGGTGATATTGATGAGGTCTCATATGTTGTTAAGGAGAATAGTAAAAAATGCTATAAAAATCTTTAAAAAAATGCATATAATACCATGAATGGCATAATGGTAAAAATTTAAAAGTGGTTCTAGTGAGATAATTTTGATGTAAATTCTCAGAATAATGTATAAAGGCCAAGTCTCTATGTCAGCTGATAAAGGCCATAAAATGGCTATCATTTACATATAGAAAACAAAATTATTAAGATTTGGTCTTAGGCTTTATTTGATCAAAGATGAATGCTGACTCAGGTAAATCATCCATTAAAAATTATTTTTGAGAATTTTTAAAAATTTTACTTTGTCCTAAGGAGAGTATTGTCAGTGTTGATTCTATATGATTGGCATACCTTTAATAAATTGTCCATATTTTTATTTTTTTCTCCAACATACTATCCATTTAGGAATCTGAAGTTTATTTGCAATAGTCTAACCTGTTTTGGTGCACCAGAGAATAAATATACCTACACTTCTAAACTATGACAAATATATTTGTACATGAAATTCATAATGAACATTTTAAAGTATAAATATAGACTATATCACATACTGCCTACACTAATGAATATATTTCTACAATTTCTAAACTTTATTATTTATTTGGTAGGAAAAAAATGAGATGTGTAAGAGAGCATAAAGTACATAGGCAGTGTTTGTTAAAATCAAATAATATAGGGAGAGATTCTTGATCATATTGTTTGGATTAACTGACATTTATTGTAATTTCTTCTTAAATTGAACAATCATAAGAATAATACAGTCTCAAAGTACATGCATCACTTTTTCAACTATTTTTGAAGCTAATTATTACTCCAACTTGCTAAATCATTTGCCCACACTTTTTTTAATATATTTTTTTTCTTTTGGTGAAGTACATTACTTCTGGGAAAACATGCACTCAATTAAGTATATTTGTTGTATTTTTTTAATATATCTCATATTTCTTTCCTTCACTATTACTTTAGAATGTCAGTTTAGTTTTCTTAGATTTCCTATTGGACAGTCTTTACTATACTGCTTTGAATATATCACTCTATTGATCTCTGCCACTTATTGCCTTGGATTAGAAATCTGCTATTTGTTATTCCATTATAGAAAATATTTATGTATATCTTGTAGTTTAAAATTTTCTTCTATTGGTTTTGGTATTGTTTTATTCTAGAATGTTATTAATTATTTCAGTTTATTTGTTTATATATACAAATTTTAATGTAAAGGTAGATGGATTTAAAAATCTGGTGGGAGTGATTGCTAGACGCTCATCCAAGGTTTTCTTCAATGATACATTGTGCACTACATTATCCATACTCGACATTAAATATAGCCATGTGACTAATATAATCAATCATGGATGAATGAACAGAAAACATATGCACAATGATTAGACCTTGGCTATCAAACCTTTCCACATTAATCACTTTACTATGTCCCTTTCTGTCAGTTTAATAGATGCACATCATGAATTTCAGGACATGTGTTGAATATGACAAGACACCAGGATAAAAAGATGCTTAATTTCTTAATCACCACTAGGAGGTAATGATACACAGGGAAATAAATCTTTTTTAACCATTAAACATTGACCAGTATTACTAAGTACAGTTTTCTTCTAGTAGTGAGATTCTATTTATTTCCTGATTAGGAAAAGCATTTTTTTTCTTTCTTCTTTCTTTCTTTTTTTCTCTTTCTTTCTTTCTTTCTTTCTTTTTCTTTCTTTCTTTCTTTCTTTCTTTCTTTCTTTCTTTCTTTCTTTCTTTCTTTCTTTCTTTCTTTCTTTCTTTTGAAAGCATTTTCTTAAATGTGCTTCACTCACAAGTTGTCTGGAAGTTGCAATTGAATATATATTACTATAAAATTAAAATTTTTTTAAATCTAAAGAAATTATAAAATAGAAACATTTTAGTGTTGATAATTGTAGATGAACTGAGTCATAATTTTATTGTAATTTTTTCTAAATCTTAATATCACAATATTTTTTCTTGCTATACAACAGATAGTTGCATTCATTATTTCTCACTACATGCAATCTGTGGTGATTTATCTGTTAATTTCATTGTGGGAACTAGTGAGAAGTTGTTCATGTAAGCAGAACGCATTTGAATAAGTAGTTTATTTACTTTAAAAGGTCATATATTCTTTTTTTTTCTTCTTACATACTTAGAGAAAGTAAAGTAGCCTGTTGCCAGAGAAACAAACATGAGCACAGGTATTCACACGTAGCAGTGTGTGATGGACAGATCTTATAAATATTAGTCTTTTTCTCTATTTGCTAGGATATAACTAGAAAACATTTTCTAACTTCCTATATCTAAGTTGTGATCTGTGAAGTGTTCTGACTATTGGAATGTCTGTTAAACCACATGAATGACTTTAAGATCAAAGGAGATAAAAGAGTTGAGCTTGTTTCCTCTTTTAGTCCCCCCCCCCATCTGTTTCCTACCACAAGAAATGGTGTTCTAGACTTCAGATGGAAGGATTTTAGGCTTTTGAATTATTCCATTGAGCAATAATCTCTTGACACCTTCCACTATTGACCTGGCCTGAACTGTAACACGAGCAAGAAATAAAATCTTTACTTGGTGAACCTACTGAAATTTTAGAATGTGCTTATCTTAGTACCTAGAATTGCTTGGCCAATCAATTACACAGTGCTTAGTTGCAATGTGGTTATTCAAAAAAGAATACTGAATGCTCTTACACAAAGTATTAAAAATTTAAATCTAATGAAGCAGAAGTGTTATCATTTTATATAAAAATTACATACATGTGAAGAACTGATATTGGCTATAAAGTAGAAAATAAAACTAGACCTAGTACTGGATAATTGGAAGTTGTAGAAACTGGAAATTTCTGTCAGTTTTTACCTATGAAGTGAATAAAAATGACTAAATCATAGTATATAAGAAAAGGAAGACATAAAATCAAGGAGCAATAGACCGATTAAATAACTAACAAGCTAAATAAATATACTGCTTACAAAAATTAGGGGATATTTCAAAATGAATGTGAAGTGATAAAATATCCCCTAATTTTTGTGAGCAGTGTATTTAGTGCATAACATCAGAGAGCAGAAGGGGTCCAAGTTGACAAAGAGCTCCAGGCTCTGGAAAGCTGGTGTGCCTGGAAGGAGCATGAAAACTCCTGCCTTTTTTTCAATATGTTGCCTTATGCATCTGTTTTATATGACCATTCCTGAGCATCCTTTATAATAAACAGGTAGATTGGTCAGAGGACCATGGCTGTAACTACAAGTGTCAGAGCAAGGATGAGTGTTAAGGAAGAAATTGTTTTGAAGTCAAGCCTTACTGCCAGTGTGGGTTACAATCTAGCCCCAACTGTTGCTCCCACAGAAACTGCAGTTATTTCACCTAGACTTCACAGGGAACATTATCTGCATGCTCGTACTTGCACATCTCCTAGCATTTTTGGGAATCTTCTTAATCTCAGTAACAGAAAGAAAGGTATTCTGTTTGAACCTATATTTCTGCAGATGACATGCCAAGAATGCGAAACCTAAAGTATGGTAAAGGGATGACAGTTCAGCCAGATGTCACAGCTTTTCTTTTTTCCCTATAAAGCCAAGGAAAACAAAGACATTTCTGAGATCTACCCTCCTAAGTGCCTCTGGGTTCCCTACCGAGTCCTTAAATACACCAAGAAGGATGAGTCACTTTGAATGAGACTCACTTTTTTTCTCTATTTAAAATTGTTCAAGCACAGCTAATAGTGGTGTGACCCTTGTTTCTAAAACTTGCCTTTTAAGTCTATTAAGTTCTAGTGCTGACCAATCAGTGGAGACCATGACCCTAAAAGGAATGTTCTATTGAGAGGCTCCTCTGAGACCTGCCCTAAAACTTCCATCCTTAAATCCCTGTGTACAGAGGACCCAGTGTGCCCCCCCTCCCAGGGGCTCTCCGGCACCCTTCCCTTTCTCTTCCCTTCCCCCTTCCGCTCCCCCCAGGCAGCTTTCTCCATGTCTCCGTTTGCCTCTGCAACTTGTTTCCTACTTTCTTCTAACTCTATGACTTTTTAAACAAACCTTCTCTTATATTTTGAGTTTGCATATTTTGGCTCTGCATTCTTTCCTAAGAAGAACTCAAGTACTTAGGTTGCTGAGCCATGGTCAGGCCTGCCTCCACCAGTCTAACAGCTGGTGCTGGTTTTGTTCTCACCACTATCAACAAAACCAACATATTACCAAATCAAAGAAATAGGTTTTTTATCAAATGCTTTAAGATATTAATTAAAACTATCATTTTCGGCCCTGGCTGGTTGGCTCAGTGGTAGAGCATGGGCCTGGTGTGCAGGAGTCCCCGGTTTGATTCCCAGCCAGGGAACACAGGAGAAGCACCCATCTGCTTCTTCACCCCTCCCCCTCCCCCTCTCCTTTTTCTCTGTCTCTCTCTTCCCCTCCCGCAGCCAAGGCTCCACTGGAGCAAAGTTTGCCCGGGTGCTGAGGATGACTCTGTGGCCTCTGCCTCAGGCGCTAGAATGGCTCTGATTGCAGCAGAGCGACGCTCCAAGATGGGCAGAGCATCGCCCCCTGGTGGGCATGTCAGGTGGATCCCGGTCAGGTACATGCGAGAGTCTGACTGCCTCCCAGTTTCCAGCTTTGGAAAAATACAAAAAAAACAAAACAAAACAAAACAAAAAAAAAAAACACTATCATTTTCAAGAGGTAAAATCATCAGCACAGAATCTCAGATTTACTGTCTCCAAAATAATAAAAGCTTTTGTAGAAAATAAAACCTGATAACAGTTTTGGCTATATTTCCTAAAACTACTAAGTATGATATTAGACTATAAAAAGCATTGAAAATAAGCTTATTTATAATAGCAGCAACAACAAAAAATATGTTTATTGTTGTTTACAGGCTTAGTTTTAAAATAAATGTGTAGGACCTATTATAAGGATAAAATAAAAACAACAAAAACCTCTATTAAAAAATTAAAATGGAAGTATATTTTGTTTCTATATGAAAAGCCCAAAATAAAAACATATAATTTCTTAATAGTTAATATGTTTTAATGAATTTTGACAAGAATTCTATTGATTCTTTTAAATAAATTTCATTGGAATGAATATGTTGTCATAAATTACCCTGGAAATCTTGGCAAAAATATGGAAAAATGCTTGCAGCATCAGTTAACAAAAAGTATTATAAATCTACAAAAATTAAAGCAACTTGAGTCTAACACAGATATAGAGGAGACTTAAAAAATAGCAACAAATAGATGTATTTTGAAAACTGTTGGAAAATCATTGATTTTTACGCATGCATGCACACACAGATACACTGGTTCTCTTTCTTTTTTCTTTCTTTAAAAATTTTATTTATTTTATGAGAGAGAAAGAGAGAGGGGGGGAGAGAATGGGAGGAGGAGCAGGAAATATCAACACTCACACGTGCCTTGACCAGGCAAGTTCAGAGTTTCAAACCAGTGACCTTGGCATTCGAGGCTGATGCTTTATCAACTGCGCCACCACAGGCCAGGTCCATACTGGTTCTTTCTTTAACTACCAATGGTAAAATTAAAACCTTAACTGACACCAATATCAACATAAATTCCAGATGAGTTGGCAACAATTTATTTTCATTATTTCTTCAGCCATATAACTAACTACCTGCAATCAGGAAAAAAATGATTTTAAATCTAGAAAACAATCATCAATTTATTCTTAGAAAGGGAAGTTAAATAATTAATTAAACTTAAAAAGTATAGAGTACAATGCCAAATGCATGCACATTTCTTAATATTTAAAAAACTTAAATGAAACTTCTTTCGGGTGCTAGCATTTAAACTTATCTCCATTCTCAGAGTTTAAAGATAAAGCACTTAGTTTTCTAGGCTATTACAGTTATAGCAGTTGAAAATGTTGAGAAACACTGACAGAAATCATAATTAAATGATATGTAAAGTGGATAAGATTCAGCTTAACATGCAAAACAAAATAAGTGACAAAAAATGATTGATACATTTGACTTCATAAAAATGAAAGACAACTGTATATCAACACTAACTTAGAACAAACAAAAAGCAAATATGCTGAAGGGAAAATTTAAGTTTAATAAAAAATAAGAAATAGAATAATAGACAATTTGGAAAAAAATAGTATTTATATTTATTTCTGAGCAAGAGAAACACTAAAAAAATATTAGTATGCAAAGAAAAAACCATATTCACACAATTCATATACGGTATGTTTTCCATCAAGTTGGTAAGGCGTTTTAATGACAATGCTAAATATTTTCCTCTATGCAGAAAAGTCACTCTTTCTTGAAGTTTTTGAGGTCTCCTAAAGTGTGTACCCATGTCTTTTGACTAACAATCTATGTCAATTATTTTCTTTCCATATAAAGCATGCTTTTTATTTTTTAGAAGGTAATGAGTAATAAGGTTTAAAAAGAATGAATAATAAGGTTAAATAAATTATAACACATTTTTGAAATACGTAATGCTTTCTGGATCTTATCTATAAAAATCTGCATAACCTAACATTACAATGATATTTTTTTACAAACATATTTTTATGTTTTCCTAAATTTTTCTTATCTTTCCTACGATTACTGTTTCTGTCTCACCATGGATTATTATTACTTTTTAAAAAAGATTTTAAAAAAGATTTTATTTATTCATTTTAGAGAGGAGAGTGGGGGGGGGAGAGAGAGAGAGAGAGAGAGAGAGAGAGAGAGAGAGAGAAGGGAGATAGCAGGAAGCTCAACTCTCATATGTGCTCTGACCAGGCAAACCCAGGGTTTCCAACCGGTGACCTCAGTGATCCAGCTAAGTACTCTACGCACTGCACTGCCACAGGTCAGGCAGACAGGTATTCCTACACAAATACCACTTCTTATAGTTAGTGTAGCTTAACAGGAAGTCTTAAAATCAGGCAATGTTATCTCTTCCAACTATATTTTTTAAAATTGTGTAGGTATTCTAGGTTCTTTATACTTAATTGCCAATTTCAAAATTAGTGTCAATTTCTCCCCCCAAAATTCTATTGAGTTTTTGCTTAGATTGCATTAAATCTATGTGAATAAACTTGAAAGTAATTGCCATCTTAACAAGATTGAGATTTATAATTTCTAAAAAAAAGTTACTGGTATAACTCTATTTATTAAGGTGATTTTAAATTTCTCTCAGCAATGTTTTTTAAATTTTATGTATACAATATTTGCATTTATCCTGTTAATTTTATCACTGTATAGTTCATATTTCTGGATGACATTGGTTTTAATTTAATTTAATTTTTTTGTTTATGGCTATAGTTTATCTTATGGACTTGTTAAATAAAATTATATGTTCTAATACCTTTGATAGATTTCTAGTACCTTTTATAGATTACACGATATTTTATATATGCATTCATGTTTTCTGTGAACAAAGAAAATTTAGTAATTTATTTTTAAATTATACATCTATAGAATTTTTCTTCTTTTTTTTAATACAATGAAATTCATTATGTAATTTTTTTAAATGTTCAACCAACTTTATATTCTTAAGATAAACCACAGTCGTTTATTTTGGCAACCTTGGAAATTCACTGCTCAAATCTTCAAAAGGACCTGTCTCAGGGAGCGTGGTTGATTAAACCTCCAATGACACCTCAGATTTCTGATGCTCAAAATTTCCATCTTTTTCCAGTGAATGTTGCTTCAAAGCTTTCTGCTGTGATCACTTGTAAGACACTCATAACTGTTATAACTTTTGACCTCCCTGACAATTAAAATAGTCCAGACTCATCTTGTTCATGTTTTGTTCCACATCTGGAATACAGTGTTTTATGGGGAGCCCTGTTGTTATTGTGTTTCTTGTTTATTTATTGGTGGAAAATTATATTTTCATATTATAATCTGCACAGTATCAGTGATATTTGATAGTGAATAGTTCTTTTAAGATTATTTTCACTCTTTCTCAGCACTTTTTATGGATCATTATAGAAAAAGTATTGCACAAAAAGATTTGTTAATTTATTTTAATACTTCCAAATAAAAAAATTTTTTAAAACTAACTTTAATTTTATTTATTATATATTGTATCTGTATTTCATCTTTTACTACACATAGAACTGTAGTAGACAAAGTCACCAGGTATGATTAAGTTAAAGTATTGTCATATTACTAATTTTTGTTATCACGCATTCAACACAAATATTCTTAGATGAACAATGCCCACTCTACAAACTACAGGCTCTACTATTATTTTCTTGAAAAAAACCTACCTGAGAAGTCCTTTTTCTAGTATGAATATGGTCACTGTCTGACAGCTATGTCTTTGAACACCTAAGCCAGTTAAGTATGGGAGACAGCTCCTGAGAGCTCTTGCTCACCTTGGCCCTGAAATTTAGCAATATAGATTGGTCAGTAAATAAAATTATCATTTTAGTTTACATTTCAGTTCCTCAACTAGAACACAAAACATAGAGAATAGTGGTATAATTAGCAACTTGAAATTCTTAGAATAAATAGCATCTCTGAAGCTGCCCAATATTCAAATATTAATAGTGAGGTTGAAAACCAAAGACTGAAAACCAGATGTTACTTTTGGTTGTTGTTTTCTATACAGTTTTACTTTCATTTGTTTTATTCTTCTGAGCTATCTACTGAAATACAATCCTGCATAGTTTTCAAAGAAGATAGAAGAAATCTGATGAAATATATCATTGGTAAACTGAAGCTTTTATCCTCAGGACCTTTTCCTATGTCCTATAATTTATGCATTTCAAGCTACATGATTAATCTTTAGGGAGTGCACATCTTGTCAAGGGCTGCCAACTCTCTCCAGACTAGTAGGAACGTATGCATTTCTGCCCACGATGTCCCTGCTTTGGTCACCGATTTTCTATGTTTACTTTAATCCATTTTTTTCCTGACTCTTAACCTTTGTACATTGAATTTCCCCTACCGGAAGAGGCTTCTCCAAACTTTTATTCTTTAACTAGCTTCTACTTGGCTTTCGGAACTCAGCTATATGCCACCTTTTCTAAAATAATTGGAGGACTCTCTTATGTCATCCAATAACATTTTGAATAAGCATCTATCATACTTGTATCCAAATTGCATGAAAATAAGTTTTTGATAAATAACTCTTAATTATATGGAAAGGTAATCTTGAATTTTATTTTGTTAATTGTCTTGTCTTTATTTACCTCTTTCTTTTTATCTGAAATCCCACCAGCCTAATCCTCCTTCATGATATAAGAAATACTTATAAGATACAAAATTCTCATGAATTCTCACCAACCTACTCTTTCTGAAAACAGTTCCAAATCACCTTTCCCTGGCTGCTTTTCAAACCTCAACTGACATGGTCACAGTTTATATTGAATACTGAGACACAGTGCCAAAAATACATTTCTTTAATGATTGAGAATGCATGTAGGTACCACAATTGCATTTATTTGAGAATATGTCATTCTGGTCAGTCATCTATACTCTGAGTTTGTATCAGGGACTTATCTTCAGCACTACATAGCAATAAAAAAGAGAAAAATAACATGCATTCATCTGTAAAAATTGTATTTTCTGTATAAATGATAACAGCCATTGCACATTTTGTAGGTAAAGATATAATGTAACAATTTTTTTGTCTTCAAGATATAAAAAAGGAAACATTATTTCATAGAAAAAAATCCAGACTGACCAAAACAATGTATTACTTTACATTATATATTGCATGATTTAAAATTTACATCATTGATTGGTTTATTACTCCATATATATAAATATATTTTTGTAATTGTATATATATCCACAAAGTATTTGACTTCTGATGGAGAAGATTACATTAAGAATATCCAACTGAATTTGTTAATTTGTAGCCTCTCTCACATGATAGAAAGTCACGTAGCTGATTCACCCAAATCTATGCAAGAAAATCAAAGATCATTGGAATTAATTAGTAATTTTAAATCGCTTATACTAAGATGTACTGTTTATTTGGTCTGCCCTACCTGGACATAAAAATCTTAAGATAATATTTAAATTACTTAAAATGTGATTATTCAATAAAATCTATACAGAATCCACTCTAAATAGAGAACAAGGTTATGCACTGAACATACAATTGTGGATAAGATTGCCCTTAACTTCTCTCTCAAGGGACATAAAAATTTTTCTCAGTGAGAATTTTAGCTTGTAGATTTCTGAATAAAACTAAAAAAATTAGTTGAGAACACTTCATACTGTAATCTAAAGGTAAGCATATACCCAATAAATATTATTTTTAAAAGTAATAGCATTCATATTTTCAATAGTAGATTTTACATTGCTAGTTCTGAGTGCTATGACACAGACATATAAGACTATCTCCTTAATTGGGTCCCAAGATAAATAAAAAAAGACACGAATTCAATTTATCACGGACATGTGATGTCCATGAGAAACTAACATGTGTGCTTATAAACCACTGATGATTCATGCTCATTACTTCAACATGGCTGAACATAAGCTGAGTGATATAAAAATAATTTTATATCTCCCTAAAATTAACAAATTTATTTTATTATTTCTGCAGGTTAACTTTTATTCTTATACCCTATGAATATAATAGCAAAAATTTCCAACATTATTTCATATCTAATTAAACTCAATGGAGGATTTTAATGGGGAACTATGACAGAATCATTTTTACATTTTATAGCAATACTTCAGACTTTGCTGTTATAAAAGATGGAAAAAGGACAAGAGTTTAAAATAGTAAAATCTGTTAAAATGTCAATCCCATAAGTGATTATCAGAGCTTGGTTCATATTAATAGTAGTGGGTATGTTAGAGAAATGGATATACTAGAAACATATTTTAGAAAGAAAATGTACAAAAACCACTGCTAGATTATGAAACTTTTCTTCTACCAGTACCTACTAAATAAAGTAGGAGCCTGATAGCTTAAGATTAAATGTATACTGGATAAATTTTTGCTTAATTTGTTATCTTTGAAATTAATTGCAAAAAGAATCTAGATATCTAGATACCCCAGATTTTTTATTATTAATCAGAATATTTTATCTTGATAGAGTACTCAAAAATACTAAAATATGTATTGCAGTTTCTTAGTAGTTGATTATGTTTTTTTAATGTCTTCTCATTAATATAATTACTGCCAAGTGTGACTTAAACAGTAACTGATATCTTTGTATTCTTGAAATTCTGAGACCTATCTTTATAATTAAATTTTTTCAATTCTATATAGATTTTCCTAGACAGATTTTCATTCTGTTTTGTTTTAATTAACAAAACATATTTACTGTGATAAGTTAACACTAGAGGGAAAATAACTATTTTCAAATGCTTGAAAGTATACATTGCAAGTTTTGTTTGTTAGACTAAATATGACATAAAACCTAACACCATGTTTTTCACTACTTGTGAAGAGTAACTTAGTTAATACATTGTCTTTTAAATTGGGAGTTTTACATCTAATAAAAGAGTCGATTTGCTGTTTCTCAAAGCTAAATATTTGTTTAAATAAACACAAACTTCTTATATCTGTCTTTTAAAACAGCAAAGGAAGAGCTGTATAGTGTGTATTCCAGGTTTCAAATAAGATCTGGTCTTATTATCTCAATTAATTTCTTCATTTAATGTGTTAACAGCAGTGTTGTGCATGCCTTGGGGCTACTAATGTAACTTGTTTCCTTCTGTTATTACCATATTTTCTTTAAAAATTGATTTTCTACTGTAGCATTATTTTATCAATGAAGTATTTGACTCACTGGACATATTGCTATAATAATTATCACACTATCATTACTTGTAAAAGAGATAAATATTTGAAAATAATCTGATTCAGCAATAATTATGCTTCACATATGTTTCCCAACTAGGACAGAACTTAATCACCAATAATAAATAAAATTATTTTACTAAATGGGTGAGTAGCTCTTCTAAATATTTTAATTGTTACATTAAAATATTCTAAGGAAAAAAAGAGGGTTGTCCTGAAAATTCTAAGGGACTATTTTGGCTGATTCATGTTCTTCATGTTTTACCATCTTCCTTTTCCTCTTTTCTATACAGATAGGTCATTTTAAAATTAATAACTCACAATTTGAGTTGTTCTTTCAAATAATACAAATGTGGTTAAGATTAATGAATTTTTAAAAAACAGCAATTTCTATCATAATTTTGAGTCTTAATAAAAGGTACAAGATTATTTGTTTATTAACAAAGCATTTATGGAAGACTTAACATGAACCAAGAACACTGTGTATCAAGAGCATCCATGTTACCGATTTCTGCATCTGGGCATAAGCATTTAGTGAATGCTCTGGCACTGTTTTCTGCCTGAAACTTATTTATAAACTATTTTTAAATACGAAAATGTGATGTTGAGATAAATCACTTATGCTAAAAATCTGACTTCAGCTTATTATACCATTGAGTAGTTGTTATTTCAATAATTTAAATTAAATACGAATAGATACTGTATTCAGTCATATATAAAATAGAAATGGAAACATTATTATATACTAGATATATGGGATCAAAATATTTTTAATAAAAATTAAACATACACATGGCAGATATTGTCGATAACATTAGTGTTAATAAAAATAACTTTATTTAAAATTACTAGATAGATTCCTGACTAGATAGCTCGGTTGGTTAGAGTGCAGTCCCAAAGCACAAGAGTTGCCTGTTCGATCTCCAGTCGAGGCACATACAAGAGCAGATCCATGTCCCTATCTCTGTCTCTGTCTCTCTAAAAGCAATAAAAAAAATAAAAATAAAAAATAAATAAAATTACTAGGTAGAAAATGTTCTTTTTACAAAGCACAATTTTTCACTTGACATTAATATTTACAGGGGGTAGCACACAGAAAACATTAAATTGAAGTTACATCTGCCTGAATTTATAAGTTATCAGCAATGTTAAACTTTCTTATTACTCTGATTTAGAAAAAGAATGTAGATACCTGCATCCTGGCTGACATTGCTTTTTTTTCTGAAATAAAATTATGGATGAATTGTCACTAATAGAAATGTTCACTGCACAAAACAGAATGTTGCTGAGTGCACCAAAGCATTCACAACTGCCTATCAGAAATGGAAAATAGCACTCTGGAAAATGCCACTTTAATGTAGCATAAAATAATGCAATTTAATCTCTAAGCAGGTGTGACACTAATGGGAAGTGAGCCTAGTTACTCTCCTATCTCATTCAGTCAACAATCTCTATAATATTTACTTTATTATGAAATTGTTATTTTATTGCACAAACTGACATTCATTTATAAGTCTTGCCTTTTCATTTTCCTATGAACGGCACAGCATATTTTCAATTAAAGGGAAAAGTGGTTGATGAATAAGCTTTTTTCATACATTAAAATGTAGAAATAGAA
This sequence comes from Saccopteryx bilineata, assembly GCF_036850765.1. Classification (NCBI taxonomy): domain Eukaryota; kingdom Metazoa; phylum Chordata; class Mammalia; order Chiroptera; family Emballonuridae; genus Saccopteryx; species Saccopteryx bilineata. The sequence continues at coordinate 289,693,181 of NC_089490.1, forward strand.
AATTAAAATATCTTGTTCCAGATGGTTAAAAATGGACAAAAGAAGAGCTTTCTCTGAGCTAGATGAAGAATGCCACTCTTGAAAGGGAGATATAAAATTAAATGGCAGTTTAAAACTTTATTTTAATACATAAACCCAAATTAGTTTTAGACAGTATGAAAAAGAAGAGGCATTTATTTGTGCAAAAGAAGCTGTCACCAGGGAGACATAGATTCAGGTAGCAACCTAAATTATGTTCCACCAGGACAAAATTGAGGCTGCTTTTTACAACAAAAGTTCCCACCCAGGTTCTCAATTAGGTCTGCTTTATGTAAATGAGGCATCCAAATTATGCAAGTCTGATCGGTCAATATAGACAGAGGTGAGAATACAATTTGTGTAGTTATGTTTGGACAATGTAGATCTCAGTTCAAAGACGAAACCAGGGTTTTCCTGCATTGGTTGACTCAGAAGAATTAAAAAAGCAGGCATAATTTGAGAAACTAAGAGATCAGTCTGAAGTTCTCCCCAGTACAGAGTACCTGAGAAACCCCTGACATCAAATGGCCACAAGGTTCTTATTACTTATAAAATTTGGGTGCTCAGTTGATCATGGGTAGTCCATCTCAGCAAATGTGTTCTTTCTCATTAAGTAAATTTACCTTTTAATAGTCCACAAATACATAAAACTATATAATTAGTAAATTATTTTATTTAATATTGAGTTTATTGTTTGGTGTTTTAGTACATACTTTATCAGACCGATGTCAGAAAGAGGTTTTCTCCTCTTTTAATTTATTCTGGCTGGTTTGCTAATCAAATTGACATGAGGTAGATTAGAAGGGAAAAATATTAAATTTTAATAACATGTATACTTACTGTATACAGGGGGAAGACCCAGAAAACTGAGACTATAAAAGACTGAAGCCATCACCTTAAATACTACTTTCAACTGATGACAAAGAAAGATGTTCAGGGTGGAAAGTCAGTTATGGGAAGTGAACAGAAAAATTGTAAGCATGATTGTTATGCAGATTGATGTCCTACTTTCTGCACTGATAGTAAAGACAAGCTTGATAGTTAAGGAAAACACCCTTAAAAATGAAGATTTTCCTTACAAAAATAAAAGTATTTTTACAAAAGTTTCTTGTTGGTCCTCAGAGCTTCTCTCAGGTCTCCAATGACCCTTTCTTTGATGGACAGGAAGAGCTAGTCCACAATTCTAATAATATTCCAAAAAAGGCATATTTTGAGGTGGCAAACTGCTCCCCATTTCTGTTCTCCAAGATGACATAAAATACACTGATATTTTTCTTATATAAATAACAAATATTTTAAAGTAAACTTTGTATATTTCAATTGTCATGGAGAAAACACATAGTTATAAAGCATATTTTCTTTAAGTAATGTTCACAAGTGTAGAGAATTTTTATGAGCTATTTGATCCAAACTGATAATTGCTAGAGAACAAGATCTCAAATGCTCTAGTCTAAGGGTAACAGTTTTGCAGTTCTAGTATGCGTTTGAATGAAGAAGCAACCATATGCATGAAGATGGGAAAAAGCAAGGTGGAGATTGATTACAGGACACTGGACAAGATTATGTGCTTTTTTAAGAGTGGTTATGTTTATTTTAAAAGTGTTTTAACCTCAATGCACAAAAAGAGTGGACAAGCCTTGTGTAAGGCAAAGATGAACCCTTGCCTGAGGCATGACTCCCCATCATGACCTGCCCAATTAAAAATTTATAATTAGGTCACCCTGTGAGGTTATATTCCATAGAACTCCTATTTTTCTGTGGGTGGAGTGCAGAGCGCATTCCTAGCAGCTGTGGCTGATGCAATGCTGTGAGAATACTCCAGCTCCCAGAAGCCTCCTGGGCACACCCAGGAAGGAAGCTCACCCACTATAAGGAAGTGACTTAGTGCCAACCATGCAGCTCCCTGATCTTTTCAGCCATTGGCTTTGAGGAACACTCTGTAACACCCTATAGGCTGAACCTATCTATATAAGCTTGCTTACTTCCTGAATAAAGTGGATCTGCATCACTGAACTTGGTCCCCGGAGTGGGGTCTTTGTGTCTCCATTGTCCTCACCCCTGGTAGGACTTGTCCACATTTTTCCCCCTCAATGAATGATATGTATCTATGTCACTAATAACTTATATTACTAATAACTTCTCGTATTTTATAAAATAAAAATTCTATGAAAGTCTATAGAATATTTAATGTAGCTCAAATATAATGTGAATTATACATTTAAAGATTTATTTATATTTTGTCTCTATATATGTACTCACATTTTCAAACATCAATACTTTAAATGTCTGTCTGTAGGAGGCAGTTAGACAGACATAAACAGAGCTAGGAATATAAGCCAGGCACTGAAGATCACTAGGGTTTAAAGCCTCAGGTGCTTAGCAATAGGCAAATCTGGGAAAACAAGGATCTCTCCCCCAGGGTCATGACCTTTTTTCCCCCTGGCATATTGCTAGTCATGTGGGTTAAACTCCCTAAATAGGGAAACAAAAAGGGGACAAGAGAATAGCCTTTAAGCATTAACCTCTATGGATAACCTCTAGACTTCAGTTGTATTTCAGTTCCAGACCAAGATAACCAGCAAAAGAAGATGAAAGGAAGCCATGGCTGATCTCAGGACCAGCTGCATTGACAAATGACCCTCTGTCTTGTCCCTGGCCCACGAAGAACACACCTGGAAAATTGATAAATATTTTAAATATTTTATTGGGATACTCCCCTGGGACCTCCACTAATACCTCCACCCTTAAGAGACCTTAAGATAAAGAACACATCATGTTGTTTCTTCGGAATTATGCCTGTGCCTTTCTTTTCTTCCTCCCTGTCCCTTGGGTGTGTTTTCCCGGCCTCTTTTTTCCTTCTTAGCTTTAATGGATCCCATGAAACTTGCAACCAAGGGAGCAATGAGCAGCAGCAGCTTGTCCCAAGCTAACTCCCTTGAACCTGTCTCCCAGGCCCCCTTTTCTCTGACTTTCTTCCCACATGACCAATAAATTCTTCCTTTACTTGCTGAGCTTTGCCTCTTGATTGAATTCTTTCTCTTAAGAAGATAAGAGTGGAGGTGTCATCATTCCTCCTGTAACATATCCACACATATTTTCTGATACAAGTAAAAATCGACAAAAAATAAAGTACTTCTCTTAACTAACACTTTAAAATCAGTAAAAAAGAGTATATATATATATGATTTTTTAAAAAAATTCTATACATTTTTATATCAACATTTTGTTTATAATTCTCTATTAACGTCTTACATATCTGCATGTCTTGTGAGCATAGGCACTGTCTGACCTTTGTTCTAAACTGCTTTTTCAAGGATGTTCATAGAGTAATCCACTTTGAGAAACAAATATAATGTCTTACTGGAGCAAAAGGCAAGTACATTTACTGTACAGTAAACTAAATTTACATCTTTCCTTGGAGGAAAGAACAAACATGCTTACTACTCATTGTAAAGGAATTCCAATGGCCTAAACTTTGGGTTTCTTTTATTTAATGCAACCCAGTGTACGTGCAAGCATTTATGTGGGACTATTTGGATCTCTATGTGAAACTCAGAGCAAGGGAGTATGATGCAAACCTCCTGATGGTATTTCTGTGCCATGAGAATAAAAACCTTTGTTTCTGACCTTAAAGTCTTGTTTCTATGCTAGCACACAGGAAGTTCTGTCAGGCTAAAATGTTAGCCTGAAAATAGGTAAGATCTCAGATCCTTCAGAGAACTGACTTTGTCAATGAGGATGATAACAGAGAATGGCTTTCAGGAAGAGAAGGATAATGACTCCATGACCTAGGTTCAGAGGTATAAATTGATTTTCTAGGATTTGTTAGTGAATGATCTCACCTAAGTGGAAGCTGGGTGGGAGAGTTTGAGAAACATCTCGTAGGATCCTCCACTGATGTACCTGTAAATGAATGATTTAAATTAATGTGGAGAAGCTGGCCATGAGAGGTATGATTGAAAAGTGTCGCCCAAATGGCACCTTTGGTTTTGTTTACTCTTTTCTAGGTAGATAGCAGAAAGCATGGCATGTTACGGTGACATTGGTTTAGCATGCTCATTGACCTAAATCAAAAGGCACAATGACTGTGGCTATTGACTCAAAGAGAATCCCAAACTGGTATAATTCTTAAAAGCTGTTACTAGTTAATATAAAATTTTGAGAGGTCTGAAAACTTTAATAAATTATTAGGTTAAGATAGGAGCAGTGTATAGGCAAAGAAAAACTGAAAAGAAGTGTGTGGCACCTATTGGCATAAAGGCCCCTTCCATCATTCTTTCCTAACAATATTTCAGTTCTTTAAGAGAAAAGGTGATTGGAATAGAGACAAGTACTCTTTGTCCCCAAAAGAGACAGAAGCCATACACATGCACCCATATACTAGTAAACTTTAAGAGGAAGAATTGAAAGTGTCCTAATTGTTGAGTTACAGATTCCAAAGTAACCATCTAAGCAGGTCTCACGAGGGAAGGGGACACTCAAATCCAAACATGGGGAATTGTCTGAAAGGCACAGTGGAGAGGGAAGCTGATATAACTTTGTGGGTGGGAATCATAGAACACATTTAATATCTCATCATTCTAATTTCCACTGCTGAATATATTAATAGCACTAATGTGTTAGTCTTTAGACTTCTCCATGACATAAGTATAAGAGAGGATTCTCCCAATCAGAGATGTCACTTGTACAGAAGGCGGGTGGAATATCACCCTCACTCCCCACCCTACCTCAACCTCAACTTGTTTCCCTGTTCTTTCCTCAATGATCAGAAAGGAAATTGATAGTCTCAAGGACATGAGAGATTAATCATTGCCTTATTTTAAATTCTTAATGGCGCTGGAGTACTGAGAGCCATTTTTTCAGTGCAGCAGTGCCACCTATTAGCCACATTTCACTACACTGCCCTTAAGAAAATAAATAGATAAATAAATAAATAAATAATAAAAATTTTAAAAAGTCTGGCTATAGTGGTTCTATCAATTTAGATTTATACAAAAAATTGACAGTTCTCTTGTTAAGAGAAACTTTTACTTCCCCTGCACTTCATGAATTATCAATAGAACCATTGGCTCAGTAGAACCCTTATTTCACAGGGGTTTCTCTTGAATACTCAGGTCTGGTGGACCAGTGATTTAGCTTACCTGAGATCCTGTGTTATCTATGGGACTAATGCAGCTATTCAACTTCAACACCACCTGTACAAAACCAAAAATTTATTTGGGTATACTGAAAAAATGACAGAACATAAGGTCATTATCTTAGAGCTGGCCAATATTCCATTAGACAAAACTTGGTATATAGGTTTACTGACTTCGGTTATTGCTATTGCTATTTATTGCTCTATCATCTGAATAAACATAGATTGACTGATTAAATATTCCCTTTTAAAGCTGCTAACTGTGCAAAAGATCATTGATACTGATTAAACTATCTGTGTCACTTTTAATGTCCATGACAAGGGTCATTTTCAAATGAGATTGACTAAAATCAAGTTGCTTTTGGAGGCTGCATAGCCCTGCTCATCACCATTGCTGACTGGATCTGTCATTGTCCTGGATAGGGAAACACATCCATCACAGCAAAGGACTCTGTGATTCTGATGCAGAGGCCACCGCTCTAGGCCTGATTTTTGACACCTGCCAAAAGTTGCCTAGTTGTCTTTCAGTAATGGGTAAGTTATTCTCTCTCCCTTTGGCAGTCTGACCTCCTCTCAGGATTCCTAGTGGTATCTTTCCAATGTGTTCTTTTTCTGACTGCAGTACTTTATTATTATTTTTCTATCTAATCAGCTGACTCTGGCCACAGCCCTCCAGCCCTACCAACCTGTCTGTGTTATAAGTTTGACTCTCCAGATCATTTTCAGCCTGACTAGGATATGACATTTATTATAAAAGCCCCTGAACTGATAATGAAAAGCAGTGAAGGAATACAAGCATCTAGTACTGCTGAAGCTCAGCAGACATAAGAAATCAACACAGAATTGTTTCTGACTCCATCTTCCTCATCATATCCTATACCTCCACCCCCCATCATAGTAAGAGTGTTTGGTTCTGGCAAAGATTGCCTCTTCCTTATTTCTTTTTAATTTAGAAAATAAAATTTAATGGAGTGACATTGATCAATAAAAGTACATAAGTTCAGGTAAATATTTCTATGACATTTGAACTGTTGATTGTGTCTGTACCCATCATCCAAAGCCAAATAATTTTTTATCATCATTAGATTAAAGTAGCCTTGAATATAGAGTCATATAAAATATGACTTCGATAAAATATAAGAAAATAAAATTAATTTCTGTTACTACAAAAAAGGAAACTATACTTTAAATAGATAAAACAGACAAGGAGATCTTATATAAACTATATTAAAATCTCTTACAAATCATTAGAAAGATATGAAAAAATATTGAAAAAATGCAAAAGCTTTAGACAGCAGCTTTTAAAAGATGTCTAAATGACCAACCAAATAAGTGTGTGGAAACCAGAAAGATAAAGACAATGAAAATTAAAATATATAAATCCCAGCAAAAACCTAGTAGAAATTAGAAGGAGGAGGGAGGAGGAGAAGGAGAAAGAAAAAAAGAAAGACTAAATAAAGGTTTGGCAAGCATGAACTGTTGTTAGAAGTGCAAATTCAAATAACCACTTTACAGAATTACCCACAGAAGTTCAACATATGCACACCCCAAAATCCAGTAATTTCCTCTTTCATATCATACTAAAAGATTCCACAAAAGGTATGCATATTAATATTTATAGTGTAATTATGCATAGTATAATTGTCAAAACTGAAACAGTATTTCCATAAAATGGAGAATGACTATGGTATATGTATAAAGTACAATTGTTTACAACAATGAAGTCAAGCTCACTACTGCTGTTCACAACGACATCGCTGACTTCCACATACAAAAAGCGAGGTGGAAGAGAGCAGACACCAGGACACGCTAATGGGGAATTATAGAGAAAAAGAGAAATCAAGCTTCTACATTCGTGTCAAGACCATTTGGCAATACTTAACATATTTTTAAATGTACTGCATTATGGCCCAATGAAGCACAGCATGTCAAATGACAAAAAGTTAATCTAATTTATTTAAATAACATGACAACTCTTTGACTGATTTCCTAGCACACAGTTTGTAAGTTATATAATTCTAGTTGAAAATTATAATATTCTTTATTTGTTTGTAATACAGTAATACTAAAATATCAAATAATATATGCAAACTCTGTTAAATTAGTACTCACAAAATAATAAAAACTGATAAATAAGCAAAAAATGAAGATTATTCCTGAAATGTTCTTGAAGGCAAAACTAATGCCACAATTATAGTCAACATATACATACCTAACAAAATATAAAGCTGACACTTTTGTTTTTCTTTTAAAGTATTTTTTAAATAATTTCCTAAATGTGATAGCTACTTTTGGGAAGATGGATTGTTTCTGAAGATGCTTGTGCTAGCATTACTTGCAATTAAGTCTGTTCCACAGCCTTAGTGATAATAAATCATTTTCCTTTGGTTTGAATATATGATATAACAGATAGTTTTGTGAGAGTAGAAGTGAGATTGGACTTATTTCTTTCATATCTTGCCCCTATGTAGCATCGATACTGGACAATATTAGGTATCTAAAGAAAGAAATCAATCACCTCTGAGAAGAATTATGCACATGATCACATGGACCAGTTTTTATTTTCTAAGCAGCAGAAATGTTCCAAGGACAACTTGGTTTTGTTAAATGGATGCTGATTATACACTTTGGATCAGTGCGTCCATGGGCCGTATGGATTGGCGAGCTCCTAAGATTAAGAACAGAACAACCTAAGACTTGAGAGAGAAGCTTTAACACAGAGAGTTTTAATTCCAGTCTGCAAATTAGTGTCCATAAAATTGTGAACAAGTCATGTAAGTACTGCTGTAAGCCCTGGACATAATAGATACAACTTCTTTCTTTCTTTTTTTTTTTTTTTAGATTTTATTTATTCATTCTTTTTAGAGAGGAGAGAGGGAGAGAAAGAGAGAGAGAGAGAGAGAGAGAGAGAGAAGGGAGGAGCAAGAAGCTTCAACTCCCATATGTGCCTTGACCGGGCAAGCCCAGGGTTTTGAACCAGGGACCTCAGCATTCCAGGTCAAAGCTTTATCCACTGCACCACCACAGGTCAGGCTTTTTAAAAATAAAATTAATGAATCCTGTCACTTATTACAATAATGCAATAATTTTCCCAGTATTTCTGTTATATTGCAAAAGCAATCAGATAAAGTGCACCAATTGCTATACTATATGGTAGCCAGGTTTTATTTCTACATGAAAGAAAATTTATATCCTTTTATCCTTTTTCAGTACCCAATAATATTAAGAAAAGAAAATCTTTGTTATTTTCCTGCTGTTTCTCCTGGGTGATTGTAATATTTTTATAGCAGTGTCCTTTTTTTTTTCAAGCTGGTTATCATTTATCAGACTTTGCAATTCACTGAATGAGTCATTGAGAAAATAAAACTTTCAAACTGTTTTCAAGTCATTTCATCTAAAGCCAAACATGACTGAAAATAGACATCTTTGACCCCAGCAGAAGAGCCAAACTTGTGTATGTTCACTGCTGTTGAAATGATTACTTGAGTGTTTAAAGACCACCCACCTGGATGGATAACATGGAACAAGTGAGAAAAAGGGTAACTGTGCACTTAAACCACCATGTGGTAGCTAATATATTTCCTTAAGGGAGCATAGAGAGCCGCAACTGAAAATTATTTTTGATTCAAAAGAATGAAAATAACTTGCTTGAGATGCAAACATAGTTTGCAGTAAAAATATGTTTGATAGAAATGCAGCAGGAAGAAGAAAACAGCTCTGTTGTTTTGCCCCCTGAAGCAAAAAAAAAAAAAATCAATTTGCTTTTATTTTAATTGAGGAGAGACACCAGCAATCAAGCAGTACTATTTTTGTTGTGTATTTTTAACTGCAAGGAAAAAAACCCAAATAAATAATACAGCATCATTGTATCTCAACATATTTTGAATCATGTTTACTAAATGACTGATGAAACCAGATGTCATCAAGCCATAATATTCTCTAATTGTTCACATTATATAAATATATATGTGTGTATATATGTGTTCCCATATAGCTTTTTTTAGTAAAATGAAAAATATCATTTTCTATGAAAATAAAATATGATTTCAATATAGAAACAAATGTAATATATACTTTATATCTAATTTCTCATATTGATTTGAGGCAATGAAGTGAGAAAACACACCCAATTTTTTTCTTTTACTACTTAGCCTAAATTCCTATCATAATTAATATATATTTATTTTAATACTTGAGGAGCTTCAGCAGGTTTAAATTAGAAAAAAATTTCAATTTATGATTTTTAACTCCAATTTAATTACCTTAGGGAGTCTAATCAAACTGAATTTTTAACTGCAGAAACATGTCACTCATTTTATTAATTTTCCAATTCTTTGCAGAAAATTGTGTTACACAGTAAAATTAGTTTGCAAATAAGGGATAAGTCTTTTCTCTTTATTATAGAACTATGACATTTGTTTCTTGCTGCTATAACAAATTACCAAAAATTTATTGTCTGATTATTTCACTTATAAGGAGCCATGAGATTACATCGAGTCTACCCGGATAATCCAGTTTAATCATCCATCTGAAAATCCTTAATCACATCTGTGATGTCTTTTTTTTCTGTGTAAAATAGCATATTCACAGATTTTGAGAATTAAGATGTAAATAACATGGGAGGAGTTCATTATTCTGCCTATGAAACTGCTGTCCAGACTGTTCTAAATTTTTTAAGAAACTTCCATGCTGTTTTCCATAGTGGTTTCACAAGTTTACATTCCCATCAGCAGTGAAAGAATGCTCCTTCTTCTCCATACCCTTTCCAATACTTCTTATTACTTGTCTTGTTGATAATAGGTAACAGGTCTGAGGTGATATAACATAGTAGTTTTTATTGCACTTTCTTAATAGCTAGTGAAGTTGGGCATCTTTTTACATGTGTTGGACATTTTCCTGTCTTGGGAGAAGTCTCTGTTCAGGTCCTCTGCCCTATTTTTAATTGGTTTATTTGTTTTCTTGGTGTTAAATTGTATTAATTTTTTCTATAATTTTGGACATTAATCTATAGTTGGAACTATTGGTTGCTAATATCTCCTCCCATTAGGTCAGTTGCCTTTTTATTGTGTTGTCAGTTTCTTTTGCTTTTACTTTATGACCCAGAAACCCCCCTCCTGGCTATATACTCCAAAATTTTGGAAACATTTATTTGCAAAAATAAATGCACCCTTATGTTCATTAAAATATTATTCATGGTATTTAAGACATGGAAACAACTGGAGTGTCCCTCAATAGATAATTGGATAAAGAAGATGTGATACATATACACATTGAAATACTACTCAACCATAAGAAATGATGAAATACTGACATTTGCACCAACATGGATGGATCTTGAGAATATCATGCTAAGTGAAATAAATAAAACACAAAATGTCAAGAACCATATGATTTTACTCATATGTAGAATATAACACTGAAAGCAACAAATGAATAAACAAGCCAAACAAACAAACAAACAAACAGAGAACTCATAGACACAAACAACAGTATGGTGCTTACCAGAGAGAAGGGGGCGAAAAGTAGTAAATAATAAGGGGGAATGAATATGTGGTGACTGAAGATTTGACTTTTGGTGGTAAACACACAATAAAATACACAGATGATAGATCATGCAATTGTACACTTGAAATCTATATAACTTTATTAACCAAACATACTCCATTAAACTAAAATAAGAAAAAGAACTTTAAAATAAAAAAACACATTCTGTTGAATTTCCTTTACCTCAAACCCATTATTTCATAAACATTTTCATTTACAGAGGCCAAAAAAAGAAAATATCCCCTTGCCTAACTTTTGTACATAGTGGTGATAGATTCTCATGGGCAATATGAAGAAAATAATCACTAGATTAAGAAAGATTAGATTCTTCTGATAAAAAAAAAGAGAAAAGTAAAGCAAAAGTCTACCCTACAATGGATCCTGCACTCTGCCTTCAAACCTCCCATGTGGGCACGTCACTCACAGTTATGTAAGCATGCCTTGAACTCAGAGAAAATTAAGGAGCTCAAAACCTCAGTTGATCCACAGGTCCCATACCTTGTTGAGTATGAACTGATGTCAGCAATCACATACCTTCACAGATGGTACTAAGTGAAACAGATAAAATTTTCCCCCTAAGGTTGTTATATTATTTTTGTCATTTGCAGCCTAAATAATTTTTAATTAATTTTTACTATTCTAATTTATATATACAATGATTTTTCACATGAAGCGATGACATATTAGAAAGGTAATAATATTTATTTCTAAATGTAGTTAATAATAAAATACACTGACTATGACTCATTCCTACAAGAAGACAAATATTGGGAAATGCCATATCACATTGAGAAAAGGAGGTTGAGAATTTATCTTGTTATACTATTTATGATGTACTGAAAACTGTAAACTTTATTTTTCTAAATTATGTTATGAATTCATTCAGTGAATCTTTCATCATAAAACTTTACAAAATTCATTGGTATTCACTCAAAATTAAACATGTTTTAAATTGTTACATTTTTTCTTTATTTTTTAACATTTTCTATAGCCACATTTTATTTTACTTTATTTTCTTAATTTTATTGAGAAAATTAAATTGAATAGGGTAACATTGATCAATAAGAGCACATAGGTTTCACGTAAACATTTCTAAAGTATTTGAACTGTTGATTAAGTCCTGCACCCATCATCCAAAGTAAAAAAATCTTCCATCACTGTATATTTGTCCCTCTTTACTCCTATTCCCATCACCTCCTTTCCCCAAAATTCCCTCCCCCGGCAACCACTTCACTTTTATCTATGTCCATGAGTCTCAATTTTTGTATCTCACCTATGTGTAAACTCATATGGTTCCTAGCTTTTTCTGATTTACTTTTTTCACTCAGTATAATGTTCTTAATCAAGGTCCATCCATATTGCTGTAAATGACAGTATTTCATCATATCTTATGGCTGAGTAGTATTCTATTGTATATATGTTGCACATCTTCTTTATCCAGTCCTCCACTGAAGGATACTTTAGTTGTTTCCATGCTTTGGCCACTATAAATAATGATGCAATGAACACAGGGATGCATGTGTCTTTACAAACCAATGTTTTCTAGTTTTTTGGGTTGATACCCAATTGAGGAGTTAGTTGCTGGGTCATATGGATTCTTCCATAATGGCTGTACCAGTTTACATTCTCACCAGCAATGACTGAAGGTTCCTTTTTCTCCACAACCCCTCCAACACTTATTATTACCTTTCTTGTTGATAATAGGCAATCCAACAGGTGTGCAGTAGCATCTTAATGTAGTTTTGATTTACATTTCTCTAATAGCTAGCAAAGATGAACATCTTTTCACATATGTGTTGGCCATTTGTATGTCTTCTTGGGAGAATTAAACATGGTTTAAATTAATACATTTTTTTCCTACACACTTTAAATATTGTCTTACTTTAATGGCTTGTTTGAAATCTTTTTCATTGCTGTTTCACTGACAAGCACTCTAATAGTAACCTTGAAGCCTCTGATAAATATTTATCATTTAAATGAAAGAAAGAAACAAAGAAGAAAGAAAGAAAGGAAATAGATTTTTTTTTTTTTTTTTCTGAAGCTGGAAACAGGGAGAGACAGTCAGACAGACTCTCGCATGCGCCCGACCGGGATCCACCCGGCACGCCCACCAGGGGCGACGCTCTGCCCACCAGGGGGCGATGCTCTTCCCATCCTGGGCGTCGCCATGTTGCGACCAGAGCCACTCTAGCGCCTGAGGAAGAGGCCACAGAGCCATCCCCAGTGCCCGGGCCATCTTTGCTCCAATGGAGCCTTGGCTGCGGGAGGGGAAGAGAGAGACAGAGAGGAAAGCGCGGCGGAGGGGTGGAGAAGCAAATGGGCGCTTCTCCTGTGTGCCCTGGCCGGGAATCGAACCCGGGTCCTCCGCACGCTAGGCCGACGCTCTACCGCTGAGCCAACCGGCCAGGGCTGGAAATAGATTTTTATATGCAAAGGAATTGAGAAATTTTGGCATTATGTGCTTTCGCATCTAGTACTAATTTTTTTAAAAAGTATTTTTCTACTGACAATAAAAGTCTTCTTGGTGCCTGAACATCATGGAACCCAGAAACATTTTCGGTTATGTTGTTCATAAATTCTTGCTCAAAACTGCTAGCATATTAAAATGGTTCCTGTTGCATGTTTCTAAATTATAAGGGGGTTGTTATGCAGTGATATATACCTAAAACAGATATATATTTGGAGAAAAAATTAAATGGATATATTTTTACAAGAGTAAAGTATTAAATTAAGGCCTTCTAAATTTTGAAATAAATTAATTTAATTTAAAAAATGATGACCAAAATAATGTAATGGCCCTGATTTCTTCCTATTGTTCAATGTATCTATACATAAATGCCTCGGTTTTTGTTGACTTCGGTTATCGTTGGTTTTGTTTATTTTTGGTTTTTTAATATATATTTTTTATTGATTTTAATTTATTGTGTTTACAGAAATTCCAGTGTTGCTCTGAATGCAACCTCCTTCCCCCATATGCCCCTTAACATTTCCCTTGTCCCCCTCCCCATAGCACCCTTCCCCCTTCTCTTCAGGTTTATCCCAATCTGTTATCCCCTTTTCCACTGTTCTCATTTCCTCTGGTCCCTTTGATCTCTCCTCTACCTCAATTCCATTCTTCAGTTCACGTTGTTCATTGGATTACTCAAATGAGTGAGGTCATACGATACTTTTCTTATTCTGCCTGGCTTATTTCACTGGCACATCAGGTCACAAGCCTCGGGCTCCATGGGCCGGGCTGGGCTGTGCTCCTGCGCTCAGCCACAGGTCTCTGCCTGTTCCCGGGCTTTCGCCCCACTCCTGCGGGCTGAGTTGCGCTCGCATGTCAGGCCAGCCCCAGGCTGGCAAGGCTGTGTGTCTGCACTCAGCCGTGCATCTTCACCTGTTCCCTGGCTTTCCCCTGCCCCTGCAAGCAGAGTTGCGCTCATGCGTTGGGCAGCAAGCCCCAGTTCTGCGGTCCGGGTAGTGCTGTGTGCCCACGTCAGCCATGGGTCTCTGCAGATCACAGGCTTTTGCCTTTCTCTTTTGGGCAGGGTTGCTGGCGGGCCCAAAGCTGGCCTGACTGCTTTTGTGCGCCCCTTCCCCCGTGAGAGTGAGCTCATGTCAGGCTTGCTTCAGCCCTCTCAGATGGGAACGTGCATCTGCTGGCTTTGCCTGCCCTCTGGCAAGCCCTCAGCAGTGTGGTGGGGGCACTGCACTTCAGACCCTAGCACTCAATACTGTATTCCTTAAGGCTCCTTCCTTCTAATTGACTCTTCTCTGAGTGCCATGGAAAAGCTTGTTTTTTTGGTGTCCTCCTTCCCTTTGCTTGTATTACTGGTTCCAAGGGAAATATTCACTTCAGATTTGGGAAATGATTCAGCCCAGGGATTAGGGTAGCTGTCCCTCAAAGTGTTTTTGCATGTGCCTCCTAGATTACACTCTGTTCCTGCTACTCTGGTCCTCTCTCCAGGTCCCCCAGAGCCCCGGGTGAGTGATTGTGAAAGAGATTCTGCGTGGTCCCTTTAAGAAGATTCCTGGGTTTGAGAAATCTGTCTCTTTCTCACAAACAGTATCCTGGCCTGTTTCACAGCTAAATACTGTCCATACCAGGGGTCCCCAAACTTTTTTACACAGGGGGCCAGTTCACTGTCCCTCAGACTGCTGGAGGGCCAGACTATAAAAAAAAAACCTATGAACAAATTCCTATGCACATTGCATATATCTTACTTTAAAGTAAAAAAAAACAAAACAGGAACAAATACAATATTTAAAATAACAAGTAAATTTAAATCAAACTGACCGGTATTTCAATGGGAACTATGCTCCTCTCACTGACCACCAATGAAAGAGGTGCCCCTTCTGAAAGTGCAGTGGGGGCTGGATAAGTGGCCTCAAGGGGCCACATGCAGCCCATGGGCCGTAGTTTAGGAACACCTGGTCCACACACTTCTTCTAAGCTTTGAGGCTGCAGGCAGGGGCTTTGTTCCTGGGGCCCAGGGCCCTCCCCTCTCCGCTAAACTCACTTCCTGCCACAGGAGTCTCTCCAGGCTACCGTTTGCTCCCAGGAGATGGGCAGCCACCTCCGCATTTTTGCTTTCCTACCAGTCTCTGTGTGGCTTCTTTGGTAATCCTTGGTTAAAGAGTCCTCTTAGTTTAGTCCAAAGTTGATTTTTCCATATGATATGGTTCTTAAAATTAAGTTTTAATACACTTTGGTTCTGGGAGG
This sequence comes from Saccopteryx bilineata, assembly GCF_036850765.1. NCBI lineage: Eukaryota > Metazoa > Chordata > Mammalia > Chiroptera > Emballonuridae > Saccopteryx > Saccopteryx bilineata. The sequence goes on from NC_089490.1 coordinate 289,708,585, forward strand.
TGGAAGTTGGTACGTCCACCTACTTCATCGACAGCTTGCTGCCTTGGTTTCAGTTTTCAACAATTTTTTTCCACGAAAAATTTGTCTGGGATTTTGTGGGATTGACCACTTGACCTCACTGCTAATTTTGTGAAAACAAAGGGTGACCCATGTGTTCTCCTACTCAGTGTGGCCTTGTTTCTCATTGTGTGAGCACCACCCCATTTATCTAGCCAAACATTTCCATTGCTTTTTAGTGTTTTAGTGTTTTTTTTTTATTGATTGCAAGTGCTAAAACTAGAATCACATGTAAGAGATTACTGCAGACAGTAATTAGATTTACATTAATTCATATGGAAATAATTGCCTCAGTTTTTGGTGGTTTGGATTTTACTGATTGTTTTTGGATGGATTATGGGTGAAAACCGAGGTATCACTGTACTTTTCATCTTATTTATAAAGTAATTTAGATTTTTTTCAAGTAATCATAGTGTTTTATTTATCTTTGTATTATCTAGCATGTATATGTACATAAACATGTCCTAAAAAGTGTTTGTTTAAGTCATTTGATAATATTTGCATGTAAATTAGTGGAACTAGTTAATCAATAAGAAATTATGCCCATCAAGTAATTTATTGTATGCATTTCTACTTTTAATACAGAGTAATAACTTGACTAGGCAGTGGCACAGTGGATAGAGCGTTGGACTGGGATGCAGAGAACCCAGGTTTGAGACCCTGAGGTCTCCAGCTTGAGCATGGGCTTCTCAAGGCTCACCCTCAAGCAAGGGGTCACTTGGTCTTCTGTAACCCCCCTGGTCAAGGCACATATGAGAAAGCAATCAATGAACAACTAAAGAGCCACAATGTAGGATTGATGTTTCTCATCTCTCCCTTCCTGTCTGTCTGTCCCTATCTGTCCCTATCTCTGACTCTCTCTGTCTCTGCCACACAAAAAATACAGAGTAATAAATAACTTAAGAATATAAGTAAGCAAGAAAACAATAAACGTACACACAATCCTATGCCCTAATGCTACTATTCAATAAATATGAGACTTCTACCTAGAATTCTGAAGAACACACACACACACACACACACTTTCCACTAAGGTAGAAAGGCAACCTATATTAAAAGCAACCTTCTAATATTGATAATAATTTGCATTTTGTGTTATGCTAAGACCTGGTTTAAGGAAATTAGAATGGTCTAATTAAATAGTGAGATATATGGGTCATTAGCCACACTTTTAAATAAATTAGCAGTTTGAGGGTGAGGATAAAAATATATATGGAAATTTTAAGAAGAATCCTGATGAACACCTGCGTATGTGTGTGAGTGTGTGTGTATGTGGTCTTCTGTAGAATCTCACTTAAGAAAAGCCCCATATATATTTTATCTTCACCTACAATTTGTGGATTTTACTTGAAATTGTCACCAGTGACCCAGATATCTCATTATTTAACCCAGGCAGCTTCTGTTATCTTTGAACAGGACAGCTTAGTCACATAAAGAGTAAATAAATTACAGGATCACTCTTAAGATAGGTCACCTCTCCATCTTAGTGGCAGTAAAATGATTACTTGGTCAGTCAATGAAGAGCTGCAGCTGATCAAGACCAAACATCGGGGAGAGTTTCCAGACTCATTCCAGCTGGCAAAATGAGAATCTATATTGGGACCCTTGGGACATGAAGAGAGAACAAAATTGCTTTGGGCCACTGTGGTGGTTGATAAATGGCACAATAAGAGAAAAACATTAGCCTCTTTACCCACCTGCCCAAGTCTAGCTAAATTTAAGGAAATATCTACCTTTCTTGTATGCAATTGAGTGCTTAATTTATTCTGTCTTACCAGTGCCAATACTTTTGTGCTCATAATATATTACATATATTCAAATGTATAAAATAATGTAATTTCCAATATCATGTATTAATAACTTTCCAAAAGAGTTATATATAGCACAAGAACACAACCAACCCTATGAAGAAAATAGATGTTAATATAATCTATTTTTAACAGGCAAGTTTCATGTAGAATAAATATTTTTGAAATTACAGAAAAAAGAGTAATGCTTTCTTTTTCCAGACTTTTTAGAGGTATGATATTCAAAGAAGTAATAATCAGGAAAATATTTAAGATTATACTCAATCTTGCATTTTTTATATTTACAGTACATGCATTAATCATTCAATGAAATTTGTAAAATAAGTAGAAATTAGTCAGAAATAATCAAATCAACCTCAAAATTAAACTAATTAAGACCATTTTAGGAGGTAATTCAACTATGACAGAGTCATCAGTCTCTCATTGCTATTTTTACTCAAAATTTTGGCATAAGTTAAGATTATTTATGTGCATGTAAGTTTAAAATAGAAATAACAAAGAGTATTATTTTATTTCTTTCTGTTGACAAATATCACTACCCAATTTTTGGGAAAAAATATATAAATCAAATGATTAGTGATTAAATAAATTTGACATTGTACTGGAGTTACATTTTTTAACATAAAAATATATTCAATATTTTCAAAGTATTTATCCTCTATATACCTTTATCTTTTAAAGCTAGAAAGCATAAATCAAAACTAGTGATGCAATATGTTAAAAAAATTATTCCTCTAAAGATGTTTTAAGAAAATTAAATTGATATATATATATATATTATATATAATATATATATATATATCAATAACTTTTTTAAGTGAGAAGCAAGAAGGTAGAAGATAGACTCCCACATGCGCACCAACCAGGATCCACTTGGCAAGCCACCAATGGAGAGATACTCTGCCCATATGGCAGAGTTGCTCTGTTTCTCAGCAACCGAGCAATTGATATTTTAGCACCTCAGGTGAGACCATGGAGCCATCCTTAGCACCTTGGGCCAACTTACTTCAATTAAGCCATGGCTGTGGGAGTGGAAGAAAGAGATAAAAAGAGAAAGAGAGAGGGAAGCAGATGGTCACTTCTCCTGTGTGCCCTGACCAGGAATGCAACACAGACATTGACACATCAGGGCTGACGCTCTACCATTGAGCCAGCTAGCCAGGGTTTAAATTGATATTTAACACACAAATTTTGCTTTCTAAGCATTTTTTTATTAAAAAAAGGGGTATCTTGCCTGACCTGTGGTGGCACAGTGGATAAAGCATCAACCTGGAAAGTTGAGGTTACCAGTTCAAAACCATGGCCTTGCCTGGTCAAGGCACATATGATGCTTCGTGTTCCTCCCCCTTTCTCTCTGTCTATTTCTCTTTCTTTTTCCCCTCTTCCCTAAAATGAATAAATAAATAAATTTTAAAAAGGGATATCTTTATGTATATGAAACCAATGAAAATGATGTGAAGTCATACAGGTTAACTTTTTATTGTTTTCTTTAGCAATATCCTAAATATTTTGAGTTAGTGAATAATTTACATTTATATATTTTAAACTCTTGTGTCAATATATACACTTAGTAACTTATCATGTTAATTTAGTTGGTTGCATGTTATCTCAAGTTTCCTGATTATAAAAGTAAGCTTCAGAGAGATTGTTACCTATCTACCTATCAGTTCTCTAGTCTTATATCTTATATAATTAATTGAATAATTATTGAGCAGGGTCCTTTTGACTTGTAGGTGAATGTTTTGTTTATTTATTAATTTATTTGTTTTTTAATCCACCATTTACCTGTAATTAATATACTTGGTTTTGGTCCCTAAATTATGCTGTATTAAAAACCTATCTGAGAGTTAAATACTTTTATTTTACATTCTTAACTGCCATAGAGTTTCTGTGACTTAAACTGCAGTGGAGTTATAAATAATCTTTAGCTTTGGTCATTCTTTACATTCTTTTATCTGCTTATCTGGCACTCAGTTTCCCAAGCCTTTTATTAATGCTAAGCTAAGATAATTGAGATGACATAAACATTTCTCCAGAATGTTTTTACTGGTTAAGGTATTCAAATCAGGGAAAGGAAAGCAAATGACTAAAGGAACTGTCTTAAACATGCAAGTAAAATAGTCTGTCAGCTGCTTAAATTATTTTTAAGTATTTTGACACATCTCTATGTAAAGAATGGTTATGTTTCCAAGGTTTTGTGCAGATACAATGATTTGTCAAAGTGTAACAAACTTTTTCAGTTTTTATTAGAAATTTATTACACTGAACCACAGAAGTCACTTGCACTAATCTGTTGGTTAGAAAATAGCAAGGGAGAGCAAATATGTTCATATCTCTGTACAAGTGTAAGCATATGTGTGTGTTCAAGAATGCATTTTAAGCACCATTAATGTCGATAAAGAATGGTACTGCAGTCATTTTTCATAAGTGGTGGTTTCATTGACATAGTCCCCCTGAACAACCCTCTCCAGCTCTAACTGTTCTTGCATCACAGAAGGGGTTCAGTATGTTCATTTGAATGAAAAGTGATAAAATCTCCACTCCTTTGTCTCCTGCACAGCCAGTATATTTTCATGGACTGTGCTTTTTAAGCTTATTAATAACATTGATGTCATATGGTTCACTCCAGTTCTTTCCATGGGATGCTGCTCACAACATAGAAACAATAAAAGCAGGAAGTAGAATATGGTAAGAGAAGGGACTCCTGGTGAGTAGGGATGCTTGAGGCAACAGCCAATCACTTTGTATTATATCAATAGTTATTAAGCCAATGAATACAGAAACAGGAGATGACTAAGATGAATCAATTTTGGAAACAAACAGAATAGGTAGCTCCTTTGTTCTCTCTCCTTCTCTCTCTCTCTCTGTCTGTCTCTCCCTCTGTAACCCCCCCCACACACATACACACACACACCTTCTCTAAGTACAGTGTAGCTACGACGATTCTGTGGCACAGAAATCATTGCAGGTGGGACATTATTTTCAGCACTCCACACTAGATAGCTGCAATATGCTCTATTTGGATTTCCCTTGGAAGACCTCCCAGAAGCCTCAGATAATGCAGAGTGCAGCTGCTGGAGATCGTTAGCATAAATAGATTTGGCTTAGCTGGAAGCCTAAACTTTGGAACTAAAACATATATCTGAGTTCAACTGTTAGTTCAAAAGCTCTGAAACTAAAAATAAATAAAATATTAAAATGCTTATTGTACATTTTACAGATAAAAGACTTTGTCCCTAAAGTGAAAAGATATTGTAAGAAATGTTTTTAGTCAAATAGAGCATTCTTTAAAACTGTGAGTTTGCCTGTCATGTTTGAGTGTGTGCACATACATGTGCATGTCTTAGATTTAAGTAAAACATGGATAAAATTTGACAAATTATGATAAATTTAAATTATCCTTAGGGAAAAGTAATAAGCAATATTACTTTTTTTTTTTTTTTCCATTTTTCTGAAGCTGGAAACAGGGAGAGACAGTCAGACAGACTCCCTCATGCGCCCGACCGGGATCCACCCGGCACGCCCACCAGGGGGCGACGCTCTGCCCACCAGGGGGCGACGCTCTGCCCACCAGGGGGCGATGCTCTGCCCATCCTGGGCGTCGCCATGTTGCGACCCTCCTGGGTGTCGCCATATTGCGACCAGAGCCACTCTAGCGCCTGGGGCAGAGGCCACAGAGCCATCCCCAGAGCCCGGGCCATCTTTTGCTCCAATGGAGCCTTGGCTGCGGGAGGGGAAGAGAGAGACAGAGAGGAAGGCGCGGCGGAGGGGTGGAGAAGCAAATGGGCGCTTCTCCTATGTGCCCTGGCCGGGAATCGAACCCGGGTCCTCTGCACGCTAGGCCGACGCTCTACCGCTGAGCCAACCGGCCAGGGCCGCAATATTACTTTTAAATAACACTAAAATCAATAATGCTCATATACTTAAAAGTGGAGTAACAAAAACACTCTATTCTTTTAAATTTCAAGTTTCACAAGCAGATCATATGAAATCAAATAGCTTCATGATCAAAACTTTAATAAATTTTTATATTTAGATTTAATAAAATTGGCCTTGGCCTTTTAGCTCAGTGGTAAGTATCAGCTCGGTGTATTGACATCCATGTTCGATTCCCATTCAGGGCACACAAGAGAGGCATCTATCTGCTTCTCCTACCCACCCCCTCACTCTTCTCTCTACCTCTATCTCTCTTTTCTCCTCCTGTAGCCATAGCTCAGGTGGAACAAGCTAGCTCCTAGCACTAAGGATGGCTCCATGGTTTTGCCTTTCAAATGTTTTTATCTTTTCTTAAAATAAAAATAAGTATTCTTACTTTGGGCCAAAAAAAAAAAAGCCTAAATAATTAGCACTTAAAATTTTTAAAATTACAAATAAATTTATTTGTAATAATTTGAAATAAATTTATTCTGCAAAAATCATGAAAAGCTCTGAATAATTTTTCAAAATCATTTCAGAAAACATTGTCATATGTACTGTTTTGAGATTGAAGAGTGGAGAGAAACCTGAACTACTGAGGACAATAAATATTTCTCTATAAAGCTCTCCAATAAGAAGACTCATTTATTCATGTGTGTTAAAATAATAGAACAGAAGAAAGGTAGTTTGCACACTGTTTGAAACAATTAATTCCATAAAAAAATCACATAATCTAGAATATTTTAACAAAATAATTAATAATTAAATAGGAGTTTAATTTATTATTATATATACAATATAATTTTATTTTAATTTTTAAAATTTTTTATTGAATTTATTGGGGTGACATTGGCTAATAACATTATATGGCATCCAGGATATCAATCAATAATAATACATCGCCTGTGTCTTGCATTCTGTTCACCAGCCCAAGTCAAGTCTCCTTTCATCACCATCCATTCTCCCTCTCCCCTTCTTCACCTTCCCCCACCTTCTTTTCTCTCTTGCAATCCCTACACCGTTGTCTGTATCTATATATTTATTTCCTTTGCTTACTCCCTGCAGTTTAGTTTGTTTGTGGAAATATTTACTCCATCTTTAATAAATCAAATTTTTAAGAGAAACAAGAATTTTTATTCAGAAATCCATGCAAATTAAGCTTAGCACAAAAATATATTTTCTGGGAAATAAAAGTTCTTTTTTTTTTTAACAGAGACAGAGAGAGAGTCAGAGAGAGGGATAGATAGGGACAGACAGACAGAAATGGAGAGAGATGAGAAGCATCAATCATCAGTTTTCCCTTGCAAAACATTAGTTGCTTTCTCATATGTGCCTTGACCATGGGGCTACAGCAGATAGAGTAACCCCTTGCTCGAGCCAGCGACCTTGGGTCCAAGCTGGTGAGCTTTGCTCAAACCAGAGAGCCCTTGCTCAAGCTGGCAACCTCGGGGTCTCAAACCTGGGTTCTCCGCATCCCAGTCCGATGCTCTCTCCACTGTGCCACCGCCTGGTCAGGCAGAAATAAGAGTTCTTAATGAAAATTGTAATTATGAATGCCAAGATTTTGTTTGGAAGTTCTTGGGTCATGTTTTTTCACCAATGTTAGTAAGTAAGAGGAAGTATTATGAATATTAGTTGACTTGCAAAATTTGAAGATTCTAAGAATGTTTACATCTATTTTCCAACAAATATTTAATGAATAAATCAAGATGAGTTTCCTAGAATATTTTTAAATCAGGTTTTAATTTGGAACAAATGATAAGTGTTCTCTTCCCAAAAACATAGACTTTCTGCAACAATCTATACCTTTTCATTGATTTAGTTTCACTGATTTAACAAGCTGCTTTTTGAAATCCCAAGAAAGTTTATTTGGTAAGCTTCAACATCTTACTAATAAAGCAAACATCATCTAGTATACCACTGCATAGTTTACAGTGAAAGATGTAAAATCAACACTGACCAAAATATAAGTGGACAAGCTGCATATGAGTTTTACTTTATGTACGAGGCATTTAGCTGAGTATTCCTAGTCTAGCAAATTGGACACAAACACACACACACACACACACACACACATTTTATTACATTATAATGGCAATTCTGAAAAACAAAAGTTTATGTTGTGCTATATGATGAAAGAAATTATTGATACCATTATAGAAACTCATGAATTGAGCCTTCCTCAGAGTGCGCAGACATTAAGTATTCTATTGATTAAGATAGTCTTATACACTTGATTCATGTGGCTACGTGAATCTTACCCTTGTACTAAATTTTTTCGCTGTTTATGTTATTAGTTTCTTCAGTCTGTACTTGTTCTAAGACGTTGAGTAAGTTGTGTACCTTACTAATTTCTTATCACATAAAACATGTATCAAAGATAGCATAAATTAATAATTCATTGAATATTAAAATAAAGCCCTGGCTGGTTGGTTCGGTGGTAGAGCCTTGGCCTGGCGTGCGGAAGTCCCAGGTTCGATTCCTGGCCAAGGCACACAGGAGAGGCGCCCATCTGCTTCTCCACCCCTCCTCCTCTCCTTCCTCTCTGTCTCTCTCTTCCCCTCCTACATCTGAGGCTCCATTGGAGCAAAAGATGGCTTGGGCACTGGGGATGGCTCCTTGGCCTCTGCCCCAGGCGCTAGAGTGGCTCTGGTCGTGACAGAGCAACGCCCCAGAGGGGCAGAGCATTGCCCCCTGGTGGGCATGCCGGGTGGATCCCGGTCGGGCACATGCAAGAGTCTGTCTGACTGCCTCCCGGTTTCCAGCTTCAGAAAAATACAAAAAAAAAATAAGTAAATGGTTTTAGGATTAAAGATACACAGTTTTAAAAATAAATTCTCTGATTTCAATTAAAAAAAGGTTATCTTTATAAATGATTTCTTTCCCATCTTCCATTCTATCCTAAGGAGGAGGAGGAGGAGAGCTGACCCTCACTAGTGAATCATTCTTTTTTTTTTTTTTTTTTGAGAGAAAGAGAGAGACAGAGATGAGAAGCATTGACTTGTTATTGTGGCATGTTAGTTGTTAACTTACTCTTTAATGTTCATGCTTATTTCTTATTTAATACCAAATAGACTAAAATTAAAAATCTTTAAGCAACTATTTACAGGTACAAACCAGTAGTGCTAGTATTTAACACAGATTAGAATGTTTTGAGAGCCATATTTTTTATTATTATTTTAGTGAGTGGAAGAAAACAGAGAGACAGACTCCCACATGCCCCCCGCATGGGATCCACCTGGCAAATCTCAACTGGGCCATTGCTTCATTGCAGTCAGAGTCATTTCTTAGCACCTGAGGAGAGACCATGTAGCCATTCTCAGAGCTCAAGGTCAACTCGCTCAAGCAAATTGAACCATAGCTGCAGGAAGTGAAAAGAGAGAGAGAGAGAGAGAGAGAGAGAGAGAAGAGGTAGGAGAAATTGAACCCAGGACTTTCACATGCAGTGCTGATGCTCTACCACTGAGACAACTGGCCAGGGCTTCAGAGCCATACTTTGACACTACAAGTTAAAAATAACTCTTTCCCATGACATAGAGATGGTCACTTAAATAAGAACTATTCTGAGTAATCTGGGTATTATAAGTTTTCTTATATTTTTTAATTTGAGTAATAAATCAAAGATGTCCATACTATACACACAGTTTGTAAAAGTAACTAAAATCTCTATTTCTTGTTGATTTAGAAAGGATACTTACTTGGGTCAATTCAATAAGTGCTCATTTTGATCACAAAGCAAGTGAATTGCACCAGCAGTGCTACCTTTAACAATGGGAAATCTACTATCAATACAATTCCAATATTTTTAATGACTGTTTTTAAACTTCTGCTATTTTTCCAACATCTTAAATTATTAATTGTCATACAATCATACTTATTAATACATTAAGCAAATATTGATAATTTCCTTAACTTTTGAGTGACTTACTAATTATTGTGCATGGAGTGGTATTGTTTATTTTTCAATGAGGGCAACTTTCTGATAAAACTTTCAGCTACTGGAAGAGAAAAACCATAGCAGATAAAGGAACAAATGGATGCATGATTCCATTGTAGGAAGAGTGTTAAGAAACAGACAAAAAAATGTAATTTTTGATGAAGTAAAACTAGTGATGGAGGGTTGAGTCATGCCTCTGATTTAGTACTGATTTTATTTTAATTTAGTGGATATTGAAAGAATAAGAACAAGAAAGCTATGCCACAATTGTAGGTAAATACACCCTTGGTAGAGAAAACAAGACACACAAAGACTGCTTGAAAATGACTTAGTGTCTTGAAACTACTCAAAGAAGGCCCATATGTCCGGAGCTCACATGAACAAAATAAAGGTATAGGAAGTAAAATTGGAGAGATGATAGGGATTGTTACCCTTTTTGTGTTCCTACCAGTTTATCTGTCCAGTGTCTTATACTTAAGTAAGCAAATCTGAATATGACTTTGGTGGACCTATGTTTCCAGATCTGGGTTGTAAGTTTGACCTATAACCTCAGAAAAGTTATTAATTTTAGTGTTTCCAGCTTTTTCTGATAGTCAGAGTAAGAGTAAAGATTTATGATTGTTTATATTTTGAATCTGAAACTGAAAGTTCCAGATTACTTTTACTAATGCTTTGTAAAAAACATAATAAACTTTTGCCTGACCAGGTAGCGGCACAGTGGATAGAGCATCAGACTGGGACACAGAAGACTCAGGTTCGAAACCCACAGGTCGCCAGCTTGAGAATGGGTTCATCTGATTTGAGCAAGTCTCACCAGCTTGAGCCTAAGGTCGCTGTCTTGAGAAAGGGGTCACTCGCTCTACTGTAGCCCTTCAGTCAGGCACATATGAAAAAGCAATCAATGAACAACTAAGGTGCCACAACAAAGTATGTATCCTTCTCATATCTCTCCCTTCCTGTCTATCTGTCCCTATCTGTCCCTCTCTCAGTGTCTGTCTCTGTCACACACACACACACACACACACACACACACACACACAGAAAAACCTCACAAAAAACATAGTCAACTTTAAAAATAAGCGTTTTCAAATACATGCACATTCTATACCGATAGCTTTTTTAATATGTAGATCATCAGTTTGAAATAAACTAGGAAGAACATAACTCTTAATTAAATGTTAAATTTAGACAAAGCAGTTATTTAAACCAAATGAGTTTTTAAAATTCTTTTAATACAAAAGTGATCAATTGTTAACTTATTTCTAAGTTGTAAAATCACATTGAAAATTAAGAAATTTAATAACATCTAGGCTTTGATTTTTAATACCAGTTTTAATACCAGTCTCTAATAAAAGAAATGAGATTTCTTAGGCTAATTGCGAGCTCTAGTTTTAGTGCAATGAATATACAAAATGAGCTAGAACATCTTGCAATGCCAGAAAATAAAATAAATGCTTTAGTGTGTATGTACACACACACACACACACACACAAAATTATGACAATATGTTAATAAACACAGGAGCCAAAACCAGAATAATTTGAGCAACAATATATGATAGAATAATATTAAAGTATAACCCAATTTATAAAATAAATGTCCATGAATTCACACTGATATAAATAAATGATTGATTGATTGAATGAATGAATGAATAAATAAATAAATAAGAATTGACTAATTTTCTTTTTTTTTTTTCTTTTTTTTCCTGAAGCTGGAAACGGGGAGAGACAGTCAGACAGACTCCCGCATGCGCCCGACCGGGATCCACCCGGCACGCCCACCAGGGGCGACGCTCTGCCCACCAGGGGGCGATGCTCTGCCCCTCCGGGGCGTCGCTCTGCCGCGACCAGAGCCACTCTAGCGCCTGGGGCAGAGGCCAAGGAGCCATCCCCAGCGCCCGGGCCATCTTTGCTCCAATGGAGCCTTGGCTGCGGGAGGGGAAGAGAGAGACAGAGAGGAAGGAGGGGTGGGTGGAGAAGCAAATAGGCGCTTCTCCTATGTGCCCTGGCCGGGAATCGAACCCGAGTTCCCCGCACACCAGGCAGACGCTCTACCGCTGAGCCAATCAGCCAGGGCCAGAATTGACTAATTTTCTATCCAAAAAATTTTTTAAATAATTTTTGGAGATATTTTGTTTTTGAAAAGATAGAATGAACTCCCCACTACTTAAGTATGAACTACTCATAGTTATTTTATTTCAAAGAAAGGGTATGGAAACAAAAACAATGAATAAATTTACAATGAAGAATCTGAATAAATACTACCTTAGCCAGATAGGCAAAGTTCAAATCAATATTGGTAAATCGTGTGCACAGTGTGTACCATTGGTATAATGTAATTAGAGTCATATATCATCTTTGTGTACTTTACTCCCTAAAACATATAACTTCACTCTAGTAATAAGGAAAATACCAAAGAAATTCCAATTAATGAATGGGAACCAAAATATTTTATCAGTATGTGCTTATAGATAGAATTGTGTTCTCCCTAATTTCATTTTTGGAAGCTCTAACCTTAGATGGGATTATCTGGAGATAAGGTCTTTGAAAAGTAATTAAGGTTAAATGAAATCATAATGTTAGAGCTCTGGTCCATTAGACTGTGGTCTATGTATTCTATAAGAAGAGGAAGAAATTTCTCTTTCTTGCCTCATCAGGTAAAGATATAGTGAGAAAACAACTGTCTAAAAGCCAGAAGACAGATCCATCTTCAGGATTTGCCTATGTTGGTACCAAGATCTTTGACTTTTAGCCTCCAGAACTTAGGGAAAACAAATTTCTGTTATTTAGCTACAGAATATATGGTATTTTGTTGTGGCAGTCCCAGAAGATTAACATAGTACTCCTTCATAGTGTCTAGGTTCTAAAAAACAAGAAAAGTCTGAGAAATTGTCATAGCTAAAAGGAGCCTAAAGAGATATGAGGACTGTATGTAATATGATATCTTGGATAGGACCCTCTCTGAAAGAGAAAAAAAACATTAGATGAGAAGTCTGAATCAAGTATGGACTTCAGTTAATAATAAGATAGCTAGTTTTTCACATATATAGTGTTAATGTAAAATTTTAGTAAGGGAAATTAGATATGCAGCATATTAGACTCTAAATACTGTCACACTTTTAAGTCTAAAATTATTCTAAAGTACATTTTTTAAAAATGAATATAATGATGTCATCCAATTTATTTATAAACATGTGCTTATACAGTGTCTGAAAGTTGTTCAATTACTCATTTCATAAACAATTATTGAAATCTCAAAAAAGTTACTGCAATGAGGCTGGAAATTAGAGGTAAATAATAATGTCTTTTGGAGATCTCAAAGGGTAATTAAAAAATAGTTCCCATATTTTATTGCATAATACATTTTCATTAAACAATTGCTAGTTTAGCAATACTTCTATCAAACATTTAAAGCATATTTTTGACATGTATTTCACAATCCAATTAGAGAGGAAAAGATGAACATATTTATTTCAGTTTATTCATTTGTAAAATTAGAGGGCTTAGTGGTAACCATAAATAGAATTTCTAGTTGTAAATACTATTTTACATGATTCAATAACATCAAATAAAATGGTATAATACAAATTGGTTCATGTTTTAATTTTTTCAGAAGCCAGCAAACTCAACAAACTTAATATTTTGTATCATGTCTATAAAAAGCATAGTCCTTTATATCTTGGAGAAAATCTTCGTAGAAAAGATCTTTTTATGTGTCCTCCCTTGAGCCAGAACGTAAAGAACATTTCTGGCCCAGGAAAATAAAGATAAACTTGGCAAGCTTCATATATTTTCAACTAAAAAGTAAACTCCTTTCTCTCACATGCATTGCATTCACTGATTGATATAAAAATAATAATTTTAAATATTACTATCTCTGCAATATATTTCACATTTAATTATAGTATGTTAAATATATTACAAGACTTCCATAAACCTTTATCACAAGATGTTTTAACTTCATTTCAATGAAATCTTAAAAAAAACAACTGTTCAACAGTTTGCTGGTTATTTTCAAATATAGATGGGAAAATTGCCATGGAAACTACCCAAATACTCTACAGCAGAAGTTCAATTACTGTTTTTTTTTTTCTGTAAATTAAATAACCAAATATTTAGAAAAGCAATTTATAAGGAGAGTTGATTTAGCAGTATATTGTAATGATCTCCTAGCTGCTGTGTCTCAATAAGTAATTCATATTTGATAGCCAGGAACCTCTGGATTAAGAAATAAACATCCTTAAAGCCATCTACTGACAGAAATAACTTTAGGAGAATTGATGACGCCCTGTTTTGATCAAAGAGAAAAAGTAATAAAATTTTATAACTAAGTCCCTGAATCACTGACCATGGCTATTTTTCCAAGACTCAGGGAAGTAAAGATACTATGTGTTTCATTTTAAAACAATTTCCTTTGAATTGGAGTTTTGGGTTTATGGTTAACTATGGAGCAAAATAAAAATAATTTCCAAGTTGAAAAATAGAAAGTGACTTCTAGGTTTGAAAAGTCATTTATCTCTAGAAACATTGATTCAAACACAAAGAAACACATCTCTGATATATATTTATATATATGTAATGTTATGTTATATAAATATTAGAGACAGAAACATCATATAGGGAACATATGATAACAGACACTTAGGTCAAAGTGCTGCAGATGTAAGCCAAAGAATGCCTGGGAACCACCATCAACTAGGAAGAGGAAAGGAACCATTCTCTTCCGCAGACTTCAAAGGGAACGTGACCCTGCTGATACCTTGATTTTGTATTCTTGACTCCAAACCGTGAAACAACTTTCTGTTATTTTGAGCCATGCAGTTTGTTGTACTTAGCTTTGTAAACCATCAGAAATCAATAAAATGTTAGTGGATTTTTATTTAAAAGATAGAATTAGAGGCCCTGGAAAGTAGCTTAGTTAATTGGAGTATTATCTCAAAAGGTCAAGGTTGCTGGTTCGATCCCTAGTCAGGACACATATAGGAAGCGGCCAGTGAATACTGCAACTATGTGGAACAACAAATGAACGCTTCTCTCCCACCCTTTCCTATCTCTGTCTCTCTAAAATTAGTTAATAATAATAATAATAATAATAAAGATGGATTTGGATAACCTAATTAGTACTTCATCCTTTTCTAGTGCTTTTTTTCTCAAAATTTGTTGGATAAAGAAGCAAAAACTGCTTATTAGAATTGCAGACCCATGTGCCCTTCCAAGATAAAATTATTTTTTCCAAATAAATTTGCAATAGATACTGATCCTTGAGAAGCATGTGTATGTGTGTCTATATAGATCTCTGTCTATCAATGGATTTACTAGTGATTGCCTCTTATTGACTCAATGCTATTTAGTTTCCAAGGTGGAGAATAGTTGAAAGGATTAAATGCACACCTATTTCAAATCCTCCAAATTCTTGAGATTGGTGGAGTAATATGTCATGATATAGTGTTAGTTATTTCTAAATAATTTTTTTTGAATCTGTTTGCTTGATACATTACAGCAAAGTATAA
This sequence comes from Saccopteryx bilineata, assembly GCF_036850765.1. Lineage (NCBI taxonomy): Eukaryota > Metazoa > Chordata > Mammalia > Chiroptera > Emballonuridae > Saccopteryx > Saccopteryx bilineata. The sequence continues at coordinate 289,723,814 of NC_089490.1, forward strand.
AATGAATAACTCTTTCTCTTCTAATTCCACTCTTAATTCTTAATCACACAGTGTCTTTTGGGTTGTGCACTTGTAATTACAGGCTTTAAAAGAGGGATACTGTTCTCCATTTTCAATCATCAGCTATCAGTAAGGAGGCCAGCAATATAAGTAATCCATAATATTTTAGTAAATGTTTGAATAAATGAACAAATACATAAGAAATAAACAGATTTTATTTGTATACAGTGAAGCTGAGTTAACATTACCACCACATGAAAAAATGCCTTGATGTTACTCCTGTTGAAAGGGAAATTGACCATGAAATGCATTTGTCTCGATAGACATTGAGTTATATTTTACTTTTCAAAGCATGAATCAGTTGTTGTAGGCAATTAACTTCTAATTTTTATAATCATTTTATTAATTATTGAAGATCCATAAAATTTACTTTTTTGAGCCAGTCTGGTTATCCAGAGCTGACACATACTTCATTGTCTTATATTTATTTCCTTGATCAGAGAGTGGCTGTGAATTTCAGATAGAAATGCCAACAGTTTTCCCACAGTGTGGACTGACATACAACATAATCAAGATAGACAAGAGGATAGAAAAAGAATATTCAAGTATGAATCCACTGCTCTCTGTTCCACTACCTGATGGATATGCAGCCATCATCTCTATCCCCACCCCTTCTACCCTCACACAAGCACCTATTTTTCAAAGAAATTTGAAAGACATATTGATAAAGTAGACAAGCTATAGAACTAAACCAGAGGAAACCTCTATAAATGTTAAGTCTTCCCAGATCCATGTTATGCAGCAAAGTTAGGATTTATAAGAAAAATCAGTCAAATTAAAAAAAAAAACTGTTTTCATTTTACATCTGGATAATAATACATTGTCAAGATTTTGACCTAGATTTCAATGCCTAAGCTTCTCCTAAGTGTTAACTGCACAGATCAGCATCACCTTGTCTTTAAATACCCTGCACTTCTTAGTGCTCTGAACACTGCATCATCCATTGAAAATTTTCTGTTATCATTATAATCTTATTTTGGTAAATCCAGTAAAGATCAGTCATCATCTTCCTCAAGTTTTCTATAGCCTTTGTCACAGAAGATTCTTCTTCTTTTTAATACTTTTCTCCTGGCTTTTCTGATACTCTGTTCTCTTATTTATTTATTCTTAATTTTTTAATCTTTCAGTACATTGTCTCCTTCTCTTTGTAATTGTTCCACTACTTATCTAAGTGTGAACATCTCACAACTTAATAACTCTTTGTTCTTCTACACCATCTCTCTACTAATCTCATTATTCCCAGGACTTCACATGCTCCTCCCAGCTAATGGCTCACTGTGTTTGAGCTCTACTTCTCTCCTGTCCAGATGCATATTCTAAAGTGATCATTTAACTTTTCCATTTAGCTAGTTCACAGAACATAGCATGCTGGTAACTCAACACAGCACAATATGCCCAAACATTACTGGTTCAAATGAATCTCTTGATCTAGTCTCATCCACAATTCAATTTTTTTATTATATTCTCTACATAAATACATTATTTTTCTTGTAGTCATTCAATCTGAAGACATAAAAACATTGTTTAATAGTCACTATTCCGTAAGCCACTAAATGCAGTTTGTCACAAAGTTTTATAAATTGTAACTCTTATATACATATATCTCAAAGTTGTCTGTATCTCTCTAGCTCTGTGACAACCACACGGGTTGCAGCCAACATCTGTCATATGGATTACTGAAAAAGTTTCCAAATTTGACTTTCCTTCTCCACTATTTACTCAGGAAAAAAAATCTTCCTCTGCACAGCAGCCAAATTAATTCAAATTAGTTTCTTGCTCTCTTCTATGATTAAGATAAAAATCTAACTTCTGTAAACTCTGTATGTCTTCCCAGACATTCTTATGACTCAATCCCTCTCTATGCATTTGTCATACTGTTTTCTTTCTCTCCTTTCTTTTTATTAAAGATTTTATTTATTGATTTTACAGGCCGAAAATAGTGAGGGGTACGGGAGCAAAAAGTATCAACTCATATCTGTTTCACTTCAGTAGTTCATTGATTGCTTGTCTTATGTGCCTTGCCTGGGCAAGCCCAGGGCTGTGAACCAAGGACCTGAGCATCTAGGTCTAGGCCTTGTTCAGGGCAGCCCATTGTACAGTCGATAGCCTCCACAAGTACTTATTTTCTTCTTGAAATAACATGAACTATATGTTTGCTAACCACCTTCTTCAAAAAATTTTAGTCCCTGGCCAGTTGGTTCAGTGTTGGAGCATCAGTCAGGAATGTGGAAGTCCTGGGGGTTCTACTGCCGGTCAGGGCACACAGAAGAACTGCCTTCTGCTTCTCCACCCTTCCCCCTCTCCTTCCTCTTTATCTATTTCTTTACCTCCAGCAGCCAAGACTGCACTGGAGCAACGTTGGCACGGGTACTAAGGATGGCTCCATGGCCTCCACTTTAGGCACTATAATTGCTCCAACTGCAACAGAGCAAAATCCCAGATGGGTAGAACATTGTCCCTTGGTGGGCATACCAGGTGGACCCTGGTCGGACACATGTGGAAGTCTCTCTGACTGCCTCCCTGCTTCTAACTTCAGAATAATATAAAAAAAAAGAAAATGTTTTTAAACATGTAATATACACAAAAGAGGATTCATACCCCCCCCATCAGTCAATATAAAAGAAAACAACTAAAGTCCTTTGAAAATTCTTTCCAATTTGCATCCCTGGCTATACCCTGTTTCTTATAGAAAAACCCTATTAGGTCAGCAATTTTCATGCAAATCTTTGTATTCTTACCACATATTTACAAACTTGTAAAAATGCATTTCTTAAATTTGTCTATTTTGTCTAGTTTTGTCTTTCTTGATGGAGTTCTATGAATATATTCTCTTGTAATTTTTGAAAATTGAAAGTCAGGTGTTTAAAATTTATTATATCAAATTGTCATTTATTTATGTTTTGATATACATCCCTCATTAAATGGAAATACTACAATGTATTTTTACATTCTATTTTTGATACATAACTGCTTTATCTCTAGATTTTTATTTATAGTTAACACTATTAAATGTTTTTGTACATGGATCCTGGTGGATGCACACAAACTAGGATTCCTTTATGATGAAAATTTGTGACAAAAAATATCATACTATAAGAAATTATCAATGGTAAATTTACAATAATTGACCATTTATTCACTTACAACATTTAACATTTTATATGATTTAAACTTATACACAGGTGGGACAAACATTACTAGACTATTATAACACTTTATCCCAAGATGTATTCAAACTTACTCTGAGCAAAGGAACTACTGTCAGGCCTATAAGATCACCGCTCTTTTCTCTGTAACTACCATGATAAGAAGCACTTATTAAGTGCTGGATAATGCATTCTTTAATAAATGAGTTATTTATTGAGCAAAACAAAGCTCTTGGGATATTATTGATTCATATTTACCTCATAATAAATGCTATATTTACATATTATATTATGGATTTTTCTCTAGCTACATACTACAATCTGAAAGTAGACATAATCAGGCTATTACTATTAGAATAATTTTATATTATTTCCATAAATATTTTATAAACATTACATTAGTTTACATCTCCCCTCTGGATAGTGAGCCTAAAAGTTGGGAGCTAGCCTTCATTCAACAAATGAATAAATTGACATAAAATATTTACCTTAAGTTTCTTCTAAGCCACATAGGTTTTTGACTGAGATGATTTATCCTCAATCCTGCCTTCCATGAAAGCATGTTCTATGAGGGTAGAGAACCATGAAAACTAAAACTAATAAGTAATACATGTTGAGAAATGAAGATTGCTTCAATGGAAACAAACTTAACTGAAAATAACAGAAATGCTTGTCTAGAGAGGCTCTTGTTATGAAGATTTAACAGAATTTAAATGTTTAACTGGTCATACTGCAGTCCAGAGAGAAGAACCCATTTAAAAATTTAGAAGCTCATTAAACATAAATCAAAAGTTAAACTAAAAGGATATAAAGCTATAGAGAATAATAGTTCCCAAAACTCTCAGATGTTCTTCAGCCTAGAGAATAATGTTAGCTAGTTATCAGATTCAGTAGTTATAGGGACCAAATATTAGATGGACAAGTGACAGAAATGCAAATTCAAGTTAGAAATAGCCACAAGAAAGACCAACTTGAAAAATGTAATAGAATTTTTCAAAAAATATGTTGAGAAAAAAAAGATTCTTTATTGAATTCTAATGATATGTGATTTATTTCCATGCCTAAAAAGTACAACCATCAAAAAATTAAGTATTTATGATGGGTTTAGTACAGAAGCAAAACTACACATTGTGATACAATACAGTATATATTTAAATAAGAACCAATGTCCAATAATAGATTGTTCTCTGTTCTTTTCTAGATCTTATTTTATTTGCCTTTTAAATAACCAGCATGTATGTATCAGAAAATACACATGATTTTGACTCGGCTTTCACTGTAGTTTCACACTGAGTGGAAACTATTGTTAACGTTCATAAATATAATTGTGCTACTTTCTTTGAGGTCAATGAGAAAGTGGGGAATTTTAGGCACTATTCTTACTGTTGAGAGTAGCTAAATCCACATAAGTCCTCATTTTAATGGAGAATAGCTTTCATTAAAGAAACAAAATAATTAAATCAGAAAATAAACATTGACATGTCTGATTGCTAAACAGGTTAAGAAGAGAAGTAATTCAGAATTAAGATAAAGGAGAAAATGGGCAGATGCATGACGTAGCTAAGAAGAGGTCTCTCAGTGTCATGCTGGATGGAGACATAAGTGCATAGAGTGAAACATTCTGGTGGAAATGTTTCGGGGCAAAGGTGGCTTCAAGAGAATTCTCCAAAGCAGAGATGTTTCTGGTATTTTGGAAAATAACATAAAGGCTGGCACAGTTAGAGCAAAATGATGACAGAGAGAGAACTACATGAAAACAGATCAGGATAACGAGTGAGGTCTGTGCGTGGTGGGAGGTGTGGAAACGTGTAGGGAAATGTAAGTCCTCAGAAAACATCATAAAGAAAGCTTGTGGGATATTAAACAGAGAAGAGATGTTATTTAACATTTAAAACCCCAGAGCAACCCAGAGAAAACAACAAGAAAAAGTTAATGTGACAGCTGGAAGGAAAATACAATGTAAGTATGGGAAATCAGATAGCTCCAGGCAGAGTCCAGGTGAAAAATAACATTGGCTTTGACTGGGGCAATAGGGAGAGATGATGATTAATAAACTGATTCTAGAGACAGTTCAGAGAAAGAAAAAAAAACAGGACTCACTATGAAATGAAGAAAAATAAGACCCAATTCTGAACAAAAACAACACATTTTTCTATTTTCTAAACACTACATTGAAGTAAAGAAGCGGATGCTTCCAGCTACTAGCTGAATAACCAACCAGTTCTTGAATATGCTGAGTTCAAACTTTTATTTTTATGAGAATATCTTAAGAAGACCACCCTCCTCTCCAAGAATTACTTGTAAATCTTCAGGAAAGAATTAGGGATTCAATGACACTTAACAAATAGAAGTGAAGATTAATCTTGTGTCCATATATCAGCTAACTCTGCAGTATACACTGATGCCATCCATTTAACAGCGCTCATTGTGTTGTAGAAAAAGTAAGAATCCATAAATGTTCACACTTTCTTTTATATGGGACAAAAATATCAAGAAGTTTTCAGTAACAACCTTCCAAGAGAGCCCACATAATTTCCACTTTGTGGTATTCAGGCCCTTGTGAGGTCCCCTCACATATCTGTGTCAGTCTGTGTGATCAACAGAACACAGCCAAGTGATAACATGACTTCTGAGCCCAGGTCAATGTCATTTTATTAATCCTTTCTCCCTCTCCCCTCTCTCTCTTTCTGTCTTCAGAGAACTTTCTCTGGGCATATTATGAGGACATACAAGGAGCCCCATAGGGAGACCCATGTGGTGAGAAATCGAAGCCTTTTGCAAACAGCCAGCAGAGACCTGTGGTCTCCAGCCAACAATGATATGTGTGAAGCATCTTGGAAGCAGTTTCTTCATCGACAACCAAGCTTTCAAACACCTGCAGCCTTAGTGGACATCTTTGGATGCAACATCACGAGATCCTAAGTCAGAACTATCTTGCTAAGCCACTCCTGAATTTCTGACCTTCAGGAACTAAGAGAAAGAAGTATTAAATTTTTAAGCTGCCAAATTTTGTAGTAATTTTTTTAATGCGGCAACAATTAAGACAGACACAATTTAAGATTGAGACTGTCATACAGTTGTAACAAAAACTTCACATGTAAGACTGGCCTTGGAATAAGAGTGAGTGGAAGTTGCAAGAACCTTGAACAAGTGTTAGTGAAAGCTAAAAGACTTTTAATAAATGATCTATGACAGTATGGTAGAATTCAAGAATGCTTTTTAAAAGAAAATGATGGCTTAAAATAGCAAAAACGAATATATTAGATATCCTATTAGAAATCAGACATCTAAAAAAAAAAAAAAAAGACTGGAGAGCTCTAACTGCAGCCTGAATGAGATCATCTTTCATCTCTACCCAATCAATAGTATCCACAGCTAAATATTTCATCTCCTACAGTGCTCAGTTCCTGCTAGCTACACACATTTTTCCAAGAGGAAATTTCAGGTTTTTCTTGTGCTGCTGATGCAATTCCAATACTGCTCAGTTGGTGAGGTGAGAAGGAGTTGGTTACTAGCATCTGACTTGTATTCTAGAATTAGGCAGGTTCCATCTACTGGCTCTTTAAATTTACATTATTTATCTTTAGTAGTTGTCATGAATATGGGGTCATGAGTGTGGAGAACTGCGGTTGTGTGTGAAAAATGTTTCTTCTTACCTGGATGCCTTAATGGATCTTAGAATTTTTGAGAAAAGGAAAAAAGTCATTAGAAACACCTTTTCTCTTATATAGGCAATATAGACATATAAAATTTGTGAGTAATAAATGGCTCTTGCAAGCAACCTCATTTTACACAAGAGCTGATAGAAAATTAGTGATAATGTAGAGATAGCATAAATAAAAAAAAAGAAGTCTTTACGTGTACCCATCACACATTTTTTCTCTCGTGTTCTACACATCAACTACTGCATGTTTTCACTGTACTACAGGAAGGGCAATTTATTTTTCCTCCTCTACCTTTGTACCATGTATCTGTATACCATTTACCATACCTGACATGTGTTCTTTGTTGTTTTATTGGTAGAGTCAATTTAATCTTCAACCTTATAATTTAAATAGAATTCTGTTTTATGCAATGTTGTGATACTTCTTAGCAATATCAATTTACTTGCAGTTATCCATAGCTCAGGGAAACTGGGATGAAATAATAAAAAGGATCCAAAGGGCCAAGAGAGAAAGTTGAGTAAGTTTTATCACTAGGTTTCAAACTCCCACTTTCTACTTCTCATGAATACTTTTGCATTATCAAGAGATTTACTTAAAATAAATACAAGTAAGTTCTTTCTGAACAACTAAATCAAATATATTTTTCCTGATCCTTAAAGAATAATTAGTTTCTTTAGTATTACAACTTCATGCTTAGAAGAGTTCTTCAGCAGTGCAATTCATATGATACATTAAGTTAAATGATCTAAGTAAGACATGGCTGAGTAGTAGCTCAGTTGATTAGAGCATCTTCCTGAAATGCCAAAGTTGCCAGCTTGAATTCAGATCAGGGCCCATGAAAAAAGTAACCAATGTATCTATCAATATAACTAAGTTGAAAAACAAATTGATGATTCTTTCTCTCTCTTATGCTCTAAAATCAATCAATAATAATAATAAGAAGAAGCCAAAGTTCTCAACATAATTAAACTATTGATAAATGTGTATCTTTGAGTTCTCTGATAGGTATTTCTTTCATGACAAAATAGTTGTGTTTGCTTTTTTCACCAACTTGATGTAAACTATTTTGCTTATATGTTTTTCAACATATAGAAAGGTATCTAAATAAAGACTGAACTTATAATGGGATTAAATTTTCCCAAACTGTGTTAAGTAAATAGCATGGTTCACATTCATTTTATTTGTAAAGGAAGTACACAATAGAAAAGAAGAGAGTATTTTTATAGTAAATTTCTTGCATTTTACAATTCAGTTTCCTTTATCCAGAATATATACTTTCTTTGGAAAATATCACATTTAATTAATTTGTTTCCATTTGATATCTGTTCATGAATTTACTATTTTAAATTTTGCTCTAATATATATTAAAGATTTTATTTAAATACCATTTGCAGAATTTTTAAAAAACTCTAGAGTATTTTCAACCCTTTTTCTGGCTGAAAAAAAATAGAACCTCTTTATTTTTCATATACTCACAATATAGTGGGCTCAGGAATATTCAATTGAAACTGAGATAGAGAAATAAAAGAAAATGGAAAATATCTGTAGTAAAAATGTAGATAAGCAGGCTTTTTAAAAGAGTAAATTAAATTGGAGATATATGGCTAACGTCACTGAATTCCAGTCTTTCATCTTAGCTATTTGCATGGAAAAGTAATAGAGCATTAAAAACTATTGTGCAATCTGGTGCAATTGTGCTTCAATGTAACCCTTACACACCATGCCATGGGTGTATTTGTATATAAAATCACTATGATCCTGGCATAATAGAGAAATAAAACTTTAAAGATGGCTTTTATGTGAATGTGAAAAGAAATCAAAAAAATTATGGAACTAAGGTAGGATTTTACTATTCTGTCTTCTCTTAGGAGCTGCCAGCTGTTATGCTCACACAAATAGATTAGTGAAAAATACATTAAAATGTACAAATTATGTCTTTACAGTGAAATTAATGACCAGTTCTTCTAACATAAAAAATAACTTTACAAAGGAGATGATGCATCATTAAAGTTAGCATTTATGCAACCCAATGTGCTGAGTGAAATGACAGCAGCTTTCTCAAAATGGTGCTGTGTTCTACTCAAGTGCCTATCATTTAAAAGGAAGAGCAATAACACAACTCCACACTTTCAAGGAGGAAAAAAGGTTGCTGCTAAAAATATTCATCTTGTTCTAAAGAACGCAAATTTTAATGGTTTTTAAAATCTTAGAGCACATTTTTGTTCTATCATTGTAGTATCTGACATCAAAATTATGCATTAGAGGACAGCAATAATACAGATGATATACTAAAATTGTTTAATTATGAGGCAAATTGGCAAAAACATATACAGGTAATTTAATTTGTGAGATATCAAAGTACTTAAATACTTTTACAAAATTGTGAGCTCCCACTGAGTTCAAAAGAACTAGACTTGAACCTACTGTCATATTCTATAACTAATTGACTCAGCACTTGTGAACCACCACCAAGTCAATGTTTTCAATATACAACTACTTATCATGAAGTATGAGAGTTTCATAGCCAGATTATTAGGAAACTTGAAATAGAATTTAGGGTCAATCTTTTGCTTTATATACCTGCTTATGGTTACACTAGAAAGCCCACCGGTCATACAAAATGACCGCTGTTCTAGATATTATAAATTGTAATTAAAATGATTTGTGCAAAGGTGTCTGCTAATTCAAACTGAATTACCCAGGGCAGGAGGCTAGGACGCCCCTTCGCTTACTGCCCCACGGGGTTTCCCCCTTCTACTTGCTTAATTGCTTAAAGTAGAGTGCAATGAAGGAAACCACTGGCGGTACATTTCTTAAGAGCCACCGCTAGCTCAATAAATAAAGGTGATTTAAATAATAAAATGTTAATTCACATGTCAAAGATCTCTTTGTACACAACATTTCTTATGTAGATCTTTCCATCATTTTTAAGCTCTCCTTGCAGAGGACCATCAATTATTTTTAATTTTACGTCCATTCTTTTATGAACTCTTGAACAGGCAACATAAAGTTGACTGTGTCCAAATGCAGGCTCAGGTAAAAATATGCCAACACGCTTAAGCGTTTGGCCCTGAGACTTATTGATGGTCATAGCAAAGGCAAGTTTTACAGGAAATTGTCTATGTCTCAATTGAAATGGCAACCCTGTTTGAGATGGAGCCAAATCAATTCTTGGAATGACATGTATTTCACCTTTAGAGGAGCCAGTCAAAGACTTAGCTATTATGACATTATTTTTCAATTGGAGAATCTCTAGTCTTGTACCATTGCAAAGACCCCTTCTGGTATTAAGATTTCTTAACAGCATAATAATTGCTCCAATCTTTAACCTCAATTTGTGAGATGGCATGCCAGAAGGCGACAGACTATTTAAAAATTCCGTTGGAAAGTTGTTGGCACTCGCTTTATTATCAGCTACAATGGAATCAACACTTAAATATGTCGTGTCGTTCCCTTCTATGATATTAAAGACATCATCCTTTAGTTTGTCTACAACAGAATTTTTAGGACACAATATTGCCCTTTCACTAATTTCACTGATGTTTCCAGGCTGGATTTTATTACCAGAAACCCAATCCACTAAACTATCTTTGTATATCATTGACAAAGGAATCTCGACAACGTCTTCACTCAACCATTATCATCAGAAAGAGTTCCATTTCCAAGTTTTAAAAGCCATTCACTATATTCGAGGTCATTTGACCTCATGTTCATTGTCAGTGGGAGTTTCTTAAATAAATCCCATGATTTTGCAAATTTTATGCTATTTTGTATTATTGCGGCTTGTGGAGCATGAGGCAATACTGGTAGACATTGTCTAAAGTGACCTCCAAGAAGTAAAACTTTTCCTCCAAATGGATAATCATTTTTCATGATTTCTTTTAACAACCTGTCAGTTGTATCCTAAGCATGGTTTGAAGCCATGGTACATTCGTCAATTATTATGAGCTTTGCTTCTCTTAAAAGCTTTGCTTTGTCAGTATTTAATTTAATATTAGATACTGAAGTTTCATTTAATGGAATTGGCAATCCAAAAAGACTGTGTATTGTCTTTTCATCAAGTAATAAATTTGCAGCTATGCCTGTTGTGGCAGCAGAGAGGACAGAAATTTGTTTTCCTCTGCAATACCTCAACAGAGTTGTATAAAGATATATTTTTCTAGATCCTTCAGGACCGTCAAGAAAAAACAGTTTGCCACTATTGATTGGCGCATCTAAAGCAGTTAAAATAAAATCATACGCTGACCTCTGTTGAGCATTAAGAGTCTCTTTATCTGTTTCTGCAAGTGCCATCTCTTCCTCCAGATTATATAGATTTTCTTGCATAGCAAGATCAGCAGGAGGATCTTTTAAGCCAAAGCTTGAACATTTTAAGGAGTGTTCTTGCAAGACACTCTGCACTTCAAGAAGTGCAAAATTTTCACAATTAAAATGTGGCAAATGTTCATTATTAGGATGGATTTTATGGCAAATACTTTCCATCATGTGTTGCCTGAACTGATTCCATAATTCAGCATGCTGAAGAAAATCGTTGGCAAATTTGCATATATATGCAAAAAGATGGCAAAGTTGCCTTGAATTCAAAAATTCTTTAGCTTCATCTAGGGTTGTTTTCCACAACTGGTCATCTTTTAAAAGACCGCAAGCCTTTGCTGCTTCATAAAAAGTCGAATATTCCACTTCATTAAATGTTTTAAGGTATTCAAAAGAAGTGGCACCCTTGATGTGTAAAAGAAGAAGCCATAAACAATAGCGTTCTTTATCAGCTGGATTGACAATGTACATTCTTCTGATTACTTTGTCTCCGCCACGTTGGCGCCGGCACCAATGTCCTGATGCTTTTGCATTGTATACAAAATGTTCAGGGATATCACGATAGTAATATTCCTTAGCTTCATCATTGTGCTTATTAAGTTCAAACCAAGCAGTCAAATTTGTGTGCTTATTTGCTGTTCTTTGAACAGCTCCTTCTAAATCTTCAGAATTGAAGCACACATACTGCTCATTAGGCAAATGCACTTGTAATCTGTAAATTGTATGACTCTGATAGTGCATACTGAAACCAAATATTCGCCATGCCGCTTCGGGGGCGCTAACATAACGTGAGTTCACAAATTTACAAATCTCGTCCTGAGTTTGATTTCTCAGTTCAACTCGTGCACAGTCATGTCCTTTATAAATGTATTTATAAAGGTATTTGACACTTTGAATAAAAGCACAAACTTCTACGTTTATATGGCAATTGTATTTTAAAAATAAATATGGATTGTATGGCACAATCCATGAATTATCTATTACTTTATTGCCAATTATTGTATGCTCCGTCCTTCTACGTCTGTATTTTGGATATCCATTCACATCTTTATTTGTGAAAGTAGCAAATGCTTTAGGAAACTTCTTTTTACATTTGCCATTTTCCATGCAGATGCAGTTTGGGTTTATTAATCCACACGGACAGTGAATCATGTGCTTTGTTACAATTTCAAAAAGGCTTGGCGAATTGACTTTGTCTGGAATTTCTGCACAGACAATTTTGTCAATGTCAATCTCACTTTTTAGCTTTGATTCACTGTCTAAAATTATTAAAATGTGACAGTGGGGCAGTCCCCTTTTTTGAAACTCAATGACATATACCATTGCTTGGACTTTGCCAAAGAGTCCATCTTTTAAATCTTTTAATAGGGATTTTAACTTAATGTTAAAAACCCTTGCTACAATATCAGGTCTATTAGTAGCTGTTTGGCCATCCTTCAAATTATTCTGGATGTCATCCCAATTTGGATTACATGTCATTGTTACAAAAAGGTCTGGCTTAACAAAGTTTGTAACAATAGACATTGCATCTTGAAATCTTTGTTGCATGTTCCTGGGACTGCCTTCAAAGGAAGATGGTAAAACTATCTTTTTCCCAGGAACTTCAGTGTCTTCTCCAATTAAGTAGTCAGAGAGACCATCGTATTTTTCAGTTCTAAGATCTTTTTGGTGAGTTCTAATGTAGTAAAGCAGCCCAGATTCCATTTGGCAATACCAATCACAAAAGAGTTGCTGAGTTAATTTTTCTGCCATTATAAGCAGATTAAAGTTGTCTCGAACTGACAACATATAGCTATAAAATTCCATTTCTGAAATTTGTGATCTATTTTTTCCAGGATTATTTAAGCCAAGTTTAGGCTTCCAGTCTTGCTCTCCTCGTGGAAAAATTAAAGGATACATCATTGGGTCAAGATTTGGATCCCATGTGCTGATTCACTTTAATTCAGTTTGTCCAGGTTGAGCCTTTGGGTAAATTATTAAATCTCGCTCATGTGGTGGCTTTCCATCAGTGTTTTCAAATATAACAGCCACTTCGTTGGCTTGCTGGACATTATACTGCCTTTGATCTAAGATACAATCACAGACAATGGCCATGGCAATGCTGATTGCTGGCTCATTGCTTGCTATAGCATTAGAGGCCAACTTTTTTTCAACTTCGTGCATCATTTTATATGCAGTAGTAAATGGGTTAATGTCTTGAAATAATTCCCCATTTCATTAAATAAGGTCTCAGGAACTCTTTTATTCCATTCTAAATGTGCCGAACTAGCTTCTGAGGGATTAAGTATATATAATTGAGCAAACTTTCTTTTCCCGTCAGAAGGATGCAAAGTTCCAGTTTGATGGTAAACTTGACCATGAAGTCGAAAGCAATGAAGTCCTGGTCCAGGCAAGTCAATTGGTTTGTTTCCCATGGAAGCAAAAGCAAAGGAACTATTAATGGATCGAATGCTATCCATGTACTGTTTGCTATTTGGATGCTGATTAGTCAATAATTTATTCAAGAGTGGTGGATAATTCTCAATTAGTGGAACTACAATGTTTCCGTACTTGCAACATTGAGAAAATCCTTTCTTGCCACGGTCAAATCGATTAGTTTCTAACTTGAAGTTTAAGGACTGACAGTGTTCACATTTAATATTCATGTCACCAGAGGAATGCTCAAAAATTAAAGTTTCTCCATTTAAAACTGTTTTAATCCTTTTTGCATTTCAGTCAGCATTACTCTGTTGTTGTTTTTTTTGCATTTCTCTCCTGCCTTTGTTCAAGAGACTCATTTTGTCGAGACAGGCTTTTTTGTCTTGCATCTGAGGCAAGCCTTGTTTCTCTATGCTCATCAGTCTCATTTTGCTGAGAAAGACACATTTGCTCTGCGACTGAAGCAAGCCTTGTCTTTCTCTGCTCAGTGGTTTCTTTTTGTCGAGAAAGCCGTTTTTGTGCAGCTTTAGCTTCTTTTCTCTCCTCTTCAGTGCTGTATTTTCTAGGAGGCATTCTTAAAAGAAATTACGTTAAGACATAGTTTTTATGTAAAACAGATGATTGCCAATGCAAACAAATGTTCACCTTCCCCCTGACCCGCTCAATTTGTGTTCAGCCATGGCAACTTCACCCCATTGGCTAGTACAGTTACACAAGCAACCAATAAGCTATCGGCGACAAACAGACACTTAAGCCGCATATAAAAAAGATTAAGTCTCTTTATAGGGTGAAGTGATATTTCCATTAGTTTCAGAGAGAAGGAATATTTTCTTAGTTGTCCTTTTGCTATTTCACTAGTCATATATCAGAAGCACGAAATACTGTTTTTATACACCTATGCTTTCCTTCCTATTGGGAGTATGAGAAATTTAAATTAATCCTGCATTTGACACTTGAGAAAAGGAGGCAGATTCCATCTATATGTAGAATAGTAATGTGAAATTTTGTATTTGATTACAAATTTAAAGAAAGAGGCAAAGATTATAATAGAAAAGGTGATTATACTGTTATGTTCTATTTGTTTATAGATTGTTTATTATTCATATTCTAACTTCTGTTGTCTAGAATGGCCTCTATCTACCAATAATATGATGAGATAGCTGTGCATGCACTGGACTTACCTTTCTTGGAATATATAGTAAATTATATAATATTGTGGATACAGAAGCTGTATTTAAAGCAATTTGATGATTATATAAGACAGATGGCTATATATCCTTATAAGGATATATGTGTCTTATCCGAAAAGTTGCACTGTTGATAAGCTATGGTGAATTGACTTCTTGGTATATATTGTGACAAGAGTGGTAGGCTTTATTTCTGTTACACTATCTTTTTTTAAAAAAACTTGGATTTTAGAAATCTTATAAAACTACATGCAATAAATAGAGTATAGAGTAGACGTAGAAATATATAAAGAAAAAGAGAACAAAAAGAAAGCAAAGGTTGATTCTAACGCAGCAATCTATAGTTTAAATTTCTACCCTCTTGGTGAAAGCATGTGATAAAGTTAGGTCTCAACAGTCTAGTGACTAACCAAAGAAATAATAAAATATAAACCTCTTACTTCCAAAATTGAAATACTGTATTTTTCATATAGGGTGCTGAATGAAAGCAATAAAATACCCTAACATCTAAGACCAGTTTTAAATGGCTATAGCAATGCAAATTGAAGTCATAACACTGATGAGTCAGTGGCCAGAAAGATGTTTAACACTGTATTCCTATTTCTGGTGGCTGCTGTAAATCAATTTTAAAATGTAATGTTTTAAAAGATTTATTTCATATTTATAAGTAATTCTTCCTCTCTCTCAATTCACATCCCCTGGAAACTTTACAATACTTGACACTGGACAGTTTTAAATTATATTTCTTGGAAATACATATATCTGAAAAAAAATCTATGTTGAAAACAAACAAGAGTTATGTTACTACAGCACATTTCTGGTCAGAAAGACATCAGTGAACTTCTAAATAAAGGCTCAAAACACTTATATTAAACATTAAAATATATGTGAGCTAGTCTGACCAGGCAGTGGCACAGTGGATAGAGCGTCGGACTGGGATGTGGAGGACCCTGGTTCGAGACCCCAAGGTCGCCAGCTTGAGCATGGGCTCATCTGGTTTGAGCAAAGCTTGGATCCAAGGTCTCTGGCTTGAGAGACGGGTTGCATGGTCTGCTGAAGGCCTACAGTCAAGGCACATATTAGAAAGCAATCAATGAGCAACTAAGGTGTCTCAACGAAAAACTGATGATTGATGCTTCTCATCTCTCTCCGTTCCTGTCTGTCTGTTCCTATCTATCCCTCTCTCTGACTCTCTCTCTGTCTCTGTAAAAAAATAAAATAAATAAATAAATAAATAAATAAATAAAATATATGTGAGCTATACATACATTTATGGAAGATTTATAAAAACAAGTAAGCCAACTCATTTTCAACCTGCTTATTTCAGATCAAGGTTGTGGATATCCAGAGCTCCCCCTGGAAGCTTTCAACCTGGACAGGACATCCTTCCATCATAAGGCCATTTATACTAATAAGTATACCTTCAGATTAGGACAATTCCAACATACCAGTTCAATGCACACACCTTTGGGATCTGGGGAAGCCAGAGTATATAGAGAAAACCCACACAGACATATGCAGACTGTGCCAACTCTCCTCAGACAGTGGTCCTGGCCAAATATCTTTTCTTTCTTTTTTTTTTTTTTTTTTGGTCTCATCAATGTTATAGTGAAATAATATTGAACAAAATTCATATTATTGCTTGTTATACAAGATATAGAGAATTTTACCTAAATTGTTTCATTTGCTTTATCATTCTATCTGTTTCTTTCTTTCTTTCCATATATTTATCCATTTATATGTATGCATGTTAGAATGTAACTTTTTTTTCTTAAACCATTTGAGAGTAAGTTAGAAATATCATGTTCTTTTAACCCTGAATATCGCAATGTGCTAAGTCTGAGAACAAACCTATTCCTTTCATATTTACATTATAGTTTTAAAATTAGGATATATAATATAAAATACTATTACCAAGTCTTCATTTCCTGTTTAAATTTCAGCACTTTGTCAAAGAAATCATTTATAACTATTTTTCCTCAAACAGAATTCAAGCATGTTTAGTTATCAATTCTCTTAAGTTTCCGTATATTTAAAGCAACTGATATTTTTAAATGCATAAAAATTATTAAGTGATACCTCTAAAAGAGTTCTGCATTTTCATATGCTAGTTTATTTTGGAATATATAAACATTTTATAAGAACACTATGTTGATCAAACATGTGGGAAAAAATTTCAAAAAAATTCTCAAACTTTTATCTATAAAAATGTCTTTAAAATATTGTGGAACAATCAGAAATGACTAAATCAGCATCTTTGTCTTTCTCAAGATTCAGATTTCATTAATAATTATTGCATATTTCAAGTGTCATGTGCTAAGATAAGTGATTGCAGACACATTAGCTCATTTATTTGGGTCAACAATCTTTTGCATCATCTTTATTTATATAATTAAAAAAACTGATAGACAATGAGGATACCAAATATTAACTTAAACTGTGCATAGTTAATACTGTTGAAACTGGAATTTGAGTCCAGTTCAGAATTCTACTTAAAAAAATTAGTATAAAATACAATGGAAAATAACAAAGATCAAAGGTAAATGCAGATTAAGTCCAAAAGGGCAGGTTTATACCAATTTTGACTATAAGAAATGAATGAAAACTTAAGCCTTAAATGTAGATGTACATAAGCATATATACACATAAAT
The DNA here is from genome assembly GCF_036850765.1 of Saccopteryx bilineata. Lineage (NCBI taxonomy): Eukaryota > Metazoa > Chordata > Mammalia > Chiroptera > Emballonuridae > Saccopteryx > Saccopteryx bilineata. The sequence continues at coordinate 289,741,255 of NC_089490.1, forward strand.
CTTCATCCAAAGCAGTAGTTTTGAATATGATAGACACACCTTATCTCTACAGTACACTGGTGCTGACGTTAATGATTACATAATGAACCTTATCAAGGACAAGTTCATTATTAACAGCTGAGAATAATGTTTATTTATTGAACAATCATGTTTCTCTTGGTTGGAATGTTACTCCACAAATTTCAAATAATTTTGTTTTTTAAGCAGAGTATTTTAGTTTCATTTATTGCTACAAAAAAATACCACAATTCTGGTGGCTGCAAACAGCACGCACTTATTAGTTCACAGTTCTGTAGGTCCAGAGTGTGGTGGGCTCACCTGGAGTCTTTGTTCAGGGTATCTCCAAGCCCAAATCAAAGTGCTGACCAGGCTAAATTTTTATTAAGAACCTCTAAAATAGAATCCACTTTCAAGTTCATTCAGATCAATGACAGAATTTAGTTCTGTGCAGCTGTAGCTCTGAGGCTTTAAGGCCCTGTTGAGGGTCCTCCAAGCATTACTCTCTGGTACTAGAGCCCAACTGTACTCCCCCTCACATCATCCACTTAGTTGTCAACACCAGCAACTGTGTGTTTGGTCCCACACCTCAGGTGTCTCTCAACTACCCTTTTGCTATGGGATGAAGAAAATACATGGCTGTGAAAAACTCATATGATTATATTAAGCCACTCAAAAGGACAACTGATTATACACCTAATTATGTTTGCCACATCCTGGTGGTCATGTAAAGTAACATATTCACAAGAACAATATTCATTACGTATATATATATTCAGAGACACTATGTTATAACTTTGGTAGGGGGCATATTTTAAATTCTGTCTACCTCACAGGATGTATTTCTTTTTATCTCTTTTCTCCATCAGTACTACCATTTTGGGAATAAACCCTATATTTGGAATGACTGTCTTTGTAATCTGAACACGTAAAGCCTTTTTTTTTTTATCAAATTAAGATTTTCATTTGATTTCACTGTATTATATATTTAATACTTTTGATAAGCTTTAGTTTATATTCTCTTGCTTTTCACAAACCTATTTTTAAATTTTATTATAAGTCCTTGACCACATATGGATCTAATTTTCTTGATTGTTTCTTTGCATGTACACTTTTAAAAAACTGTTGTTGTTTTATGTTTTTCTTTACAAGCCTTGAAATGTCCACCAAGCCTCTGGAATACAATCTTCTCTCACAGCATATTTTCCTCCTATTGAGTATCTGCTCTCATGGATTCCATTATCTTACTTCAGCACATTTCTAATACTGAATTACATCTTGCTATGTGGTGTGTGGCTTGTATTTGAAAGAGCTGTTACACTCTTTTACCTCAAATGTCCAAGCCATTTTCTTTCACCCAAACATGTTTCAGTTAGAAAAATCACAGCATACTCAGGCATCCATGCTAGAAATTTCAAATGTACATTTTACTTTTCCTTGATTATTCCTTATTGTCCATTTTAACTATAAAAAAGTTCTCCTGAATATCTATCTTTTTAATACTAATATCAGAAATTATATCAGGAATGCATTACTTATGAATATTTTTAACCTAATTTTCTAGACCCTACTCTGTTTTTTATACTCTTATACATTATAAACTCTGGAGACTTCAGAGTTTTTGGAAAGTCAATATAGCTGTTGATTACAAACAAATAACAAAAAATAGGCTTTTAGAATTGAAGAAAATATACAAAGAAAATGAGCAATAATTTTGTCCCTACCTGTTACATTGACTAAGTTCTCATAGCAAATTAAAAAACGTAGCTCAAACAGTAAATCCTTTTAATTGTAAAATATCCAAGGGTTTCCCTAAAATTTTTATGATGCATGTCTAAAACAGTCAATGGTATTAATTTTTTATATTAATGTATCAAAACTAGTAAGGTAGATTCTGAGTTTGTATAGAGATGAATCACTGGAACTGTAGTTTTGAAATACTGGTGGCTGACAGTTCAAAGATGAAATTCTCTCCCGGAAATACTCTTAGCCCATGAGGGCTGTCTTGCTCAACTTCCTGCTTCATTCTAGGCAACCACTTACAGCCAGTGACAGGAGGCGGAGAAGTCAAAGAGGCTCAGCACCTTTGCCTGAGAGCAGGATGCTCTGAAGGACCATCCCTGTGAGCAGCTGTGGCCTTGACTCCAAGTACAACAAGGCTTTACAGTTTAACAACTCCCTTTCACCAAGCCAACTCTTTCATTATCCTTTTTGTTACTATTTTGGTGATGTGTTAAATGTTTTAATAATTGTTATATAATATACTAGAGCTTTTCTCTGGCCATCCCAGGATACCTATTTAAAAGAAATTCTATTTCAATGCAACCTGCTCATATAGTAATTTCTATTCAATTACCATAATCTCCAGAAACAGTGCCTCTAAATTATTTTCATAGGGCTGCATAATATATGATTTTACTTTAAAAATTCTTTGACAAAAAAAATGTCTAAGTTATGCATCATTAAGATAATGGTAACCTAGACCATGTTCTATTCTGTGTCTCCAACATTTCAATTTGTAATTTTTCTTGAAAGAATGAATTCCCTAATGGAAACTATTTAACAGAATCACCATCTGCCTGCCCTCGAGTTTAACATCTAGAGGAAGGCAGAGTCTACTGGGGAAATTTTCACATGTATTTCAGTTGAAAAGAGAAGACTTTCTAACCTCTTGTTGTCCTTTGTGCTTGGGGAATTGGAGTACCTACCACTCAATACTGCTGGCTAAAGATACAGCTGGTTGATTCTGACCTCCTGGACTCTGGCCAGCAGCGGTCCAATCTGTGCTCTGCCTCCAAGGGACTTGAAAAGTTCAGGCATGATCTCCTGCACTGCCAGTTTCTCCCTAATTATCTCAAACCTCAATAAGTGATCCTAATTATCTCAAAGTTTTTTCCACCAGGATAACAAGGGTTGCATATTCTGTATTAAATCTGTAGAATTTATTCATGATTGACAGCCTTTTAAATGAATGATTTATGTTCCAATATTTATGAATTCAGTAAGTATATTGTCAATATTATATATTTAAAAAATAAAGCACAATCTGACAATTTTTTATTTAATAAAAACAATAATAGTATGCTACCGTTAGCAAGAAATTTTTGGAACTTTTATATTTATTTATGAAGGATGATATCATTTATCTCCAATTTTATTAAGTTTATAGTTTCTAATTTACAACAACTCCCTAAATATTCTCTGTGGAAACTTTTAAATAAGAAAATAAATAAACTAAATAATTTAGTTTATTTAAATAAAGAAAATAAACTAAATAACCTTATTTATTTTCTTACTACAGTTTTGGCAGTCAAAACTTCTTCAAGAACTCTACGACCACAGTGAGTTGGTGGATTTGCTGAACATGCTATAAATTAAATCTCATGTTCCAGTTTTCTCAAGTTTCAAAAAATAAATAAGATAAAAATAGTACCTCATTAAGAAAAATTTCAGACACATTTAGTAACATAGTATGTTCCATCTCATTTTGCTGTTGCCAATTATACATATATTGTTTCTGTTAATGTATATGTGTGTATAATATGTGTATACATGTGTATAGATATTTGCACACATACATACACATATACATAATTTCCATATTATTTTCAAGTCTGTGTCATGTGGGCTAGTGTATACAACCTGTGTACTCAAAAGGTTGAGGGGAGATGAAGTGCCCATTGTGAATTTGTAAAAGGACCCGGAAAATATAAAAGTAGAACTTTGATATTGTATGTCAGCTATGGGCATTGTTTCAAGAGAAGTTAATGAAAGGTTTCCAAGATAAAAGCTTTTACCTTGAGGTGAAAGGAAAGGGAAAGGCATGTTTTTGTGTCATCACTGAGAAATGACAGTTACTCACTTTGAGAACTTGTCCCTTTTCAAAAACACTTCTTCCCCTAATGAGCAAAAAATATTCAGTATCAACTTTGTCTAAACTTTGAAAACAGTGAAAGGTTTACAACAACCAAGCATGCACTGACTCAAGAATTATTTGGTTTAAAAATCTTGGAAAAGCCTTGCAGCATTTTTACTCACTTTTGTTCCCATCCTTCTCCCTAGTGTGGCAGCAATCTGAGGATAATAGATTTCCTTGTGTGGGACTCTGGGTCTCCAGTTCCAGAGAGAGCAGAGCCGAACTTGCTCTTTAAGAACTAAGTCTGCTGGTTTTGAGCAATTTAGGGGCTGCCTGAAGGACTGAAGTTAAGATTTGCATTTATTTCACCTAACTTTTAAGTCTCTCAGGGTAGAAATTTAGCTAGGCACTGGGCATTCTTCAAAAACTGTGAAAGGAAAATAATTACCACTGCTTGGGCAAAGATTACAATCGAGGCAAACAATCAATATGCTGAAAATTTGGGAGGACAAGCTAAGGAAAAGATTCTTCAAGAATTAGGGCATTATAAAGTATCCTTGTGTACTAGGAGCTTTAATACGAACAAATAAATAAACAAACATATACAACCCGGGAAAGAATGCACACTCAAAAAAAGAAAAAAAAATCCTAACAAGAACTAAGAACTGTAGTTTGTTATCTTTGGCTGATCTTCAGTCTGCATAAAGGCAAGAAATAAAGGCCAGGGCAGATTTATAAATAGCCCACCTAAGTACTGAAGAAGTGTCCCAGCACAGAGCTTACTGGCAAATCTAGAGTGTTTGTATTTGTTCATAAATTTTTTGTTTTGGTTTCTTTTCATTTTTTTCTTTTTTTGATGTGTGTGTGTATGTTTCAGACATTCAAGGAATCTCAATCCAAACACTGGTTGATCATAATCTAAAAGAAAGACTTCATTGCTTTTTGGCCTTTTGGCTAAGATCAATTGTAAAAAACAGACTTCAGAGACTACACATGAAAAATAAAAGTCTTTAAAAGTAGATGTGAGCAGGCAGTGGCACAGTGAATAGAACAGGGGTCCCCAAACTTTTTACATAGGGGGCCAGTTCACTGTCCCTCAGACTGTTGGAGGGCCAGACTATAAAAAAAAACTTTGAAAAAATCCCTATGCATGCTGCACATATCTTATTTTAAAGTAAAAAAAACAAAATGGGAACAAATACAATATTTAAAATAAAGAACAAGTAAATTTAAATCAACAAACTGACCAGTATTTCAATGGGAACTATGCTCCTCTCTCTGACAACCAATGAAAGTGTTGCCCCTTCCAGAAGTGCTGTGGGAAGAGGATAAATGGCCCCAGGGGGCCACATGTACTTTCTGGCCATAGTTTGGGGACCCCTAGGATAGAGCATCGGACTCAGGTGCAGAGGACCCAGGTTCAAAACTGCAAGTTCTCTGACTTCAGTGTGGGTTTACCAGCTTAAATGCCAGGTCACTGGCTTGAGTGTGGGATCATAAACATGACCCTATGGTCGCTGGCTTGAGCCCCAAGGTCACTGGCTCAAGCTCAAGGTTACTGGCTTTAGCAAGGGGTCACTCATTCTGCTACAGCCCCTCTTCCCCCCATCAAGGCACATATGAGAAAGTAATCAGTGAACAACTAAGGAGCTGCAAGGAAGAATTGCTGTTTCTTATCTCTCTCTCTTCCTGTCTGTCTTTTCCTATCTGTCCCTCTCTGTTTCTGTCACAATAAGTCTTTTAAAATAGTATATAAAAGTCCCTAAACAATGAAATAACTACATCATCTATACAGAAGTGAAAAAAAAAACACCGAGGAGGAAGAATCTAATTTTCAGAGTTAGCACGTTATATTATTTAAGCATACACTTTTTCAATAACAAAAAATTAAACATATGAAGAAACAAGAATGTGTGGCCCATTCATAATAAAAATGAACAGAAATTGTCCCTGGGGCAACATAGACATTGAACTGGTTAGACAAAGACTTTAAATCCACTGTCCCTTCCAAAAAGTTAGACAGAACATATGCTGGACTTTCAAAAAGTGAAACAAAAAATTGTCATATGTGACCCAGCCACTCCTCTCCTAAGTTTCAACCCCAAAAAGCTAAAAACAAGTATTCAGTAATTCTACACAAATATTCATAGCAGCACAATCTACAAAACCCAAAATATAGTAACCATTTAGTTTTCATCCTCAAAAGATGAATAAACAAAATGTGACATACACATACAAGATGACTCAATTTCCAAGAGACTGAAGTTCTAGTATTTGTCACAATATGGAGGAACCTTTTAAACATTATCCTGATTAAGAGAAGTTAGGCATAAAAGGTCAGTTATTGTCTGATTCCATTTAAATAAAATATTCATACTAGGTAATTTAATAAAAACATAAAACAGGTTGGTACTGTTCAGGGGCAGGGAAGAGGAAAAATGTAGAACTGACCTCTTAAAAATTGATAGTTTTCTTTTGGGGAGATAAAGATATTTGGAACTCAAAAAGATGGGATTTGCACAACATTCTGAATATACCAAGTTCACCGATCTGTAAACTTAAACATGGATAAATTTATGTTATACAATTTTCATCTTGATAAAAAATATTTGAGAAGAAAATGATTAGAGATTTCTGCTAAGATACAGTAGGTAATAAGAGGCTGTTGCTTTATTAAAAGAACTAGAAAAAAAGAAAAAAAGATATGTATATTGATAAGCAATATGCTTTGGGACTTACAGAAGTCTGTAGAAGTAAAGAGGATTGGTTGAATTAAAAATACTAAGAAAAAATTTTCTGGAAGGAATTGACTCTTGTTAGTTAATTTTTCACAATCTAGGGAGACTGATCAAATCTGAAAACCTCTAATAATAAGCGAGGTTCACTGCTCCGGGAAAGAAAGCAACATCTATGTAAGAGCTGAGCAAGCTGGAGGAAAAACCCAAGGGCTTTCATACATAGAGTCAGAATGGCCACTGATAGTATCCTGAGATTTGGAACACAGAAAATGCTGAAGTGTGGCTAGGTCTTCAAAAAGGCAGAATAGCCCTGGCCAGTTGGCTCAGTGGTAGAGCCTCGGACTGGTGTGTAGAAGTCCCAGGCTCGATTCCATCCAGGGCACACAAAAGAAGCGTCCATCTGCTTCTCCATCCTTCCTCCTCTCCTTCCTCTCTATCGCTCTCTCTCTCTCTCTCTCTCCTTCCTGCAACCAAAGCTCCATTGAAGCAAAGTTGGCCTAGATGCTAAGGATGGCTCCATGGTCTTCACCTCAGGCACTAGAATGACTCTGGTTCCAATGAAGCAATTCCCCAATGGGCAGAGCATTGCCTCCTAGTGGGCTTGCCAGGTGTATCCAGGTCGGGTGCGTGTGGGATTCTGTCTCTCTGCCTCTCAGCTTCTCATTTCAAAAACATACAAAAAAAGTTGGGAAGGAGCAGAATAAATTCTGAAGTTATGTAGTGCCTAGAAAGTAAAGACTTGCTAGGGAGTAGTGCATATTGCAATTTTATTTTTGTGTCTTTTGTCAGATATTTGGATTTTTCAGTGTTGTTAGCTGAAAAGTGGAGTAACATCTGGAAATGCTAAAAAACAAGACTGAATCTTTCTTCATGGTTGAGGTGAAGATAACTTTGTACTTAAAGTCAAAGGCTAGAGGATGACATTCTGGAGAGAAAGAGGAAACCAGATGTAGCTGGATTTTTTACTAAGACTGTAACCCATCCTCTCCCAACTCCTCATCTGAAAGGATTGAGATGATCTGTCTTCAGCTGCCTTCTACAGTCAAGGTCTTCACCATTTTGATGACAAAAGAGAAAGAGAAAAGCATAGGAATTAGAGGGTTTAATATTGTCATTATGCACAGATTACCTGATTGTGTACTATTAACAATCCAAAAGAAGCTAAAAACAAATGTTAGAATCCATAAGTAAATTGTGTGAGGTCACTGGGACAGTGCTTGTATTCAGAAATAGACATTTTTAAATAAACTGTGAGCTAAAAAATTAAAATTGAATTAGAAAATATTTTTGAATTGAATTATAGTGAAGATATTTGTAAAAATTAATGAGATAAACCTAAAGGAATGCTTATAGGAAAATTAATAGCCATAAACATTCAAATTAAAAAAAAAAAGGCCAAAATCAAATTATTTGACTTTCACAACATGACAAGTTTATTCTTAAACTCTTAAAGTAATTCAAAAGACAAAAATAGAGTCAAGGTAATATTAAAGAAAAACAAAATAAAAGGACTAATATACCAAACTAAGTTATGGAGCAAAATTAATGTTCATAAATATGTCATGGTTACCTGATAGTTACATGATTTATAGCAAAAACAACACTATTACAGTGGGGACAGGATTGTCTTTTTAATACATAGTATTGAGTATATTGAATAGAGATATATGAAAGCAATTTTATGCCAACCCCCTCCACCCCTAGCAATTCTATTCATAGGCAGACACAGAACAGGAAGAAGAACCCAAAAGATATTTTTACACACATACACACTTAGTACAGAAGTATTCACAACAGTTTTGTTCATAATAGTCACCGAAAATTAAACTACTAAAATCCTATTTACAGTGCATAGATAAATCGAGTTGCAGTTACAGAATATGATACAAACATTAATAAAAATAATCTATAACCACATGGAGCAATATGAATGAAGCACACAATAATAAATTGAGGGGAGGGGAAAAACTCACAAAAGAATACTAGCCTGTGTGATTTCATTTATATGAAGTACCAAGGCAAACAAAATCAATGTGAGATGTTCAAAGTCAGGACAGGGGTTAGTTCCCTTGCCAAGTAGTGCAAGGAGCTCGCAGTGAATTCCTTGTGGTCAGTTATGTTCTATTCCTTGGTCTTGTTGCCAGTCTTTTAGATTTATTCAGTGTGTTAAAATACATCAAAGTTGATGAAATAAATATTGTATATTCTACAATATACTTTGATTGTACATTAAGGATATGCATACCTTTTTGTATGTATAATAGACTTCCAAAAAGGTTATAAAAAGAAAAATATTTGTCATTTGTGCTTCCAAATGGTTTTATCTATGCTTTTAGAAATCTGAGGGTTATCAATTTTTACCCTTTATACAAAGAAGCCCAACCAGAAAAAAAAATATATGTATTAATTTTATTATTATTATTATTATCAGTGATTCTTGTCTAGGGGCTGTTTATTCCCCAAAGGGACATTTGACAATATATAAAGTTAATTTTTTTATTATCTCTACTACAGAAGGATAGGGGAGGTAGGGAGGCAGGCATTGTTATTTATCCAATGAAGGCCAGTACAATATACACTACAGCTCCTACAAAAGAATTATTTCACCCAAAACGTCAATGACACCAAAACTGAGAAACTCTGAGTTAAACAACATGCTTTTTACTCAATGCATGTTTAATTAAATGATGTTTTCCTCAGCTCTACTCTGTTGATGATGGTAATTCCCAGGATGCTATCCTTTTTGAGATTCAGTGTATGTTACATGGTTCTTGCCATATGTTTCTTGTCAAAATCTTGCCTCCCCTCAGCTTTTAATTCCCTAAATATTAATTAACCTTTTTGACTGCAAGTTAATCGCAAATATGCATTAACATCACATTTCTTTGTCTCCTTTCTCTGACCTACATTATCTGCAGGTGCTGATCCTTTCCTAGAACCCAAATGAAAGTCAGATTAAGGAACCAAACAAGCAAAATTTTGTTGAAGTCACAGCTAGTTTCATATTCTTTTTACAGTAACTATTCTATTAAAGCCCCCTTATTATGTCTACTTCTCTATGTGAGTTGTCTTTAATTGTAAGAACAACTAAACAGCTTAGAAAAAGAGCAATCAATATAAAAATATAGAGCCTGATCTGAGAATAAAAATTTATTCAGGACTTACCCAAGTCTAATAACTACTTGATACCTTTTTCCCCCTTAAATAGTATCCCTGTTTCTCTAGACTAGTTTACAACCTCATTCACTTATTTCACATAAGCAATCCACCTTTTTTTTTATACCTGGAGGGGAAGTTATTTTATTAGTGGAACTAATGACTATCAGCCCCCTTAGATGAATCAATATATTGTAGAGCGCCTTGTGAGTTTTCTGGCCCCTATTCATTCATACATCTCATCCAGTCAGTAACCAACCTTATGCTCTTTCCTGGGACTCACGCCTGTGGAAAAAGTTTTAGTAAACTCTACCTGTGATATGTTTACTACACTAAGGAAACAAGGAAGTGTCTTATGTACAATTGAAGCTAAAGATCTTTGTTTTTGTAGCACAGATATCCACAGTTAAATGGTTAAAAAAAATTTTTTTTTTGAATTGAGAGATAGAGGAAGGGAAAAAGAGAAAATGAAACAGGAATATTGACCTGTTCTTAAATGTGCCCTGACCGGGGATTAAACAGGCAACCACTGCGCTTTAGGATGAAGCTCTAACCAACTGAGCCATCCAGCCAGTATGCTAAGTGTCTTTTTAAAATCAAGTTTAACCAGCCAAGATGCATTTGTAAATTCAATGTATAGTTGTTGGGATAATGTTGGTAACTTCCTTCAGAAACTTAATTACTACATAATTTCTTCATTAGGAAAGTCAAGTATTTGCTCTACATTCTGGTGTTATAGTGGGTGTCTTGATAATTGCATTCTGATTGCTTTCTGTACAATGTTTCGCATAAATTTCATTGTTAATAAATATGGGTTGGCAAGTCCCAGCTAGATAGCTCGGTTGGTTGGAATATCATCCCGAATGCAGAGATTTCCTTTTGGATACCCAGTCAGGGTACATTCAGAGTAGCTCAATGTTGTTGTATTTTTTGTCTCTCTCTCTCCCTGCCTCTTTCCAAAATAATAAAAAATAAATAAATAAATAAATCAGGTTGGTTCCATCCAGCTTCCCTCTCTAGCCAATGCATATACTCTCAGAATTTGAAAAGAGATCTAGATGACTTTATATGCAATTATAGAAACTCCTGATATTTTTCTAGTAAATTGCTCACTTTGCAACACACTTTTTCTTATATTACTGTCTTTATTTATCAAAGAAGCCATGTAAGAAAACAAATGCATTTTTAAAAAGGTCAAGCTAGACAAGAATTATTTAAATAACTCTATTATTTGGTATTAAGTTTTTCCATGAGAAACAAACATCAAAGTAATCAAAGAAAAAAGAAACAACTTGAAAATTGTCTTTTACGTAAAGATGTAGAGGTAAGATATTTAAGATTGTCATACCAACCCATAGATTTTTAGAAGATCTGAAACATCCCCAAGTTTCTGCTTTTTTTTTTCCTTTCTTTTTTTTTGTATTTTTCTGAAGTGAGAAGAAGGGAGGCAGAGAGACAGACTCCCACATGCATCTGACTGGGATCCTTTTAGCAAGCCCACTAGGTGTGATAATCTGCCCATCTGGGACTGAGATGTTGCTCTGTTGCAACTGGAGCCATTCTAGACCCTGAGTCAGAGGCCATGGAGCCATCCTCAGTGCGCAGGCCAACTTTACTCCAATAGAGCCTTGGCTGCAAGAGGGGAAGAAGAGAGAGACCAAAGAAAGGAGAGGGGAAAGGTGGATAAGCAGACAGTCACTTCTCCTGTGTGCCCTGGCCAGGAATCAAACCCAGGACTTCCACATGCTGGGCCAATGCTCTACCACTGAGCCAAGCACCTAGAGCCAAGTTTCTGCTTCTTGGCAACTTGGTAGTCACAGCAAAAATAAATAAAAAAAGTAAAAGAGTAAGATATATACATTATCTCTTTAAAAAATTCCTGGAAGCGGCCATGTTGGGACACTTCATTTTATTTCTGAAGATAAAACAAGGATGCTGGAGATTGCTTTGCTTCAAGGAAGGTTGAAAAATGTAGTGTTTATTCTGGGTGACCTTATGCTCACCTAGTACTCTGGTTTTCTATAAAATTAGAAAGAAAAGATATATATATATATATATAATGTTTGAGCAATGACTATCATTCAACATAAGGATCAAGTTACATGCATTGTAATTCATATTACTTACTGTGGAGATAAAAGTATAAATAAAGGTAATATTAGTTTTAAAATCTTTTAATTGAGTGCAACTATATTTCACAAACTGCGAAAGGTGCAGAAATTGTGTGAAGTTTATCAGGCTTATGTCACTTTTGAACTATATAGGATGGGCCACATTAAAGAAGGTAAACCAAATTTACACAAGAATTCTGCAAAATAACATCTTTACATTTGTATTTTTATGATGGTGTTGAACTAAAATTAAATGCTATACTCAGCCCTGTAGTCTATGCAGAAATTAATAGAACAATAATTAAAAACTAGAAATGGTGCTCTAATTATATGACTGCTTTCTTCATAGCAACGTGCTCTACAGATCATGCTAATTTTAAAAATCTATAAAGTAAATATTCTAATCCTGTTAATCATGCTTTCTTTTATTTAATATTCCTCTAAGGCAAATGCATTTTGCAGGACACTCAATCTTCTGAGACTACTGGGGAAGGTAGTATTTATGTGTTCTCACCAGGGTACAAAATTGTGACTGTTTCTATTGAGCAAAACAATCATCTGACTTGTTTTATTTTTTTCAGCTTAATTCCAAAATAAATACTAATCATAAGTAGTTTATTTTTGTTTATTCAGTGACCTATATAAAATTAAATTTATTATTGTTATAGTACAATTTCATTAACAGGAAAAAATGAAAAGAATTGACATCTACATGTCCATGAGGAACATAGAGAATCCCTTTGATATAAAAGAGAGGAGCTTGTGTTGGAGGAGGCAGAGTCAGTGGTAAAGGGTGGTCCTTATCTGACAAACGTGAATGATGCCTGCATAAAATCTTTTGAGGATGAATTCAGCACTGTTATGGATACTATTTTTATAGATAAAAATTTTTTAAACTCACGAGTGACTTTTACTTTAATTGAGAAAAATAGCAGCCCTCAGTAAGTACCAAGATTTCTGGCCATACTACAGACATGAAAGAGTTTTGATTCACCTATGATGTCCTTATGGTAAACATTGTTGAAATGATTAGATGCTAAATGGTGAAATAGGATATTCAAAAGATATGTCGAGCAATGGCAGCAGAGAATATTGAGACAAATTGATGTTTAAGGATCACTTTGCTTTGTCTGCCTTTAGCATGTCAGTGTGTATCTTGGTTTAGGAGCTGGTCGTGTTTGAAGGGATGTTTTCCTGAGTGCATGCTTGGAGAAGTTTGTTTTAAAGAGATAAATATATCTACAGGTTTTAAATGTAATTTTAAAAATTAACAAAACTTCCTAATGTTTGTTTTGCTTTGAATTTCCCCTTAAAATAGCTGCAGCAAAGAATAAAAGTCGATACTCAGGGATATAAGCTAAAAAGAGAAACTTGGCAGATGTAAAGACCTCCTGTACTGCAGGCAGTGACTAGGGCATCTTCTTCCCAGCCAAAACAGGTACAAAGTGCGGAAAACCTGGGGAGAGTGGTCCCACAGAGTGCTAGGCATGCTGAATAGGCCTGGAGGTTCATAGAAAGTCACCTTGAGAGCAATTGGCTCCCAGCCCCGCCTGATTATGCTGGTGGCTCTGACTGCCAGAGCCTTACCCAGAGCACTACATTGAGTGGGGAATAGAGTGGGGATTTGCCAGCTCTTTGAGCCTCTTACTCCCCAGGCAGAGGCAGCAGCAGCCACATAATAGCTGGATCATCAGGCTGCTAATTCAGAAAGGAGAGACTAGGAGAAAAGCTATGAGAAAACAGACTCTTTCATTGTCGGAGCCTGCAAACGCTAACAAGCCTTGACTACCAACGAGACTGAAGCCTAATATATGACATCACCATAGAGTCTCTTCAACTGCAAATCTCTACCTAAGTGTGCCACAGGGGCAGAGCCTGGGGTACAGAGTCACCAACCAGAAAGAAGGAGAGGAAAGAAAAAGGAAAAAGTTAACCTTTCAAAATCAAAAAAAATCCACAGACTTTATAACTTGTTCCACTATTTTTTTGGTTTCTTTCATCTTCTTGCCTTTATTATTATTATTTCTATTTCCTCCACCTTGGTCCTTTTATTCCCTGCCTGTCTTATTCTTTCCTCTTCTTGAACTACACTACCATAAGTGCTACATTTTATTTCTTTTCTTCTTCCTTACTCTCCATGAGGATTACACTCCAAAACCCTTAACTCTCTCTCTCTTTTTGTTTTTTTTCTTTTTTATTCTTTTTCTTTTCCCCTTTTTCTTATTTCTCCCTCTCTATTAGTTTATTCTTTTCTCTTTTTACTTTTCCTCTAGTTCAATCCTCAATCACGAACAAATTATTTAATTTGGGACTCGAGGGTTTATTCTGTGTGTGGCATTGGGGTGCTTTTTACTTTGCTTTTTAACTCATTAGCATTCTTCCCAACCCAGGATCTCCATTCTATTTAGTTTTTGCTCCACTTAATACAATAGTTTTTTTTTTCCTTTTTCCTGTTTCCCTCTTATCCCTCACATTATATCTCTTAGTAAACCATCACTTACAAGCAAATCATTTTATACTTGACCCAAATTTTTTCCTCTTTTGCATTTTGTGGGTCCTTACTTCCTTTTTTCCCCTTGAACACTTCCCCCCAATTTCGGCCCTTCATTATACGCAGTTTTTGTTCCATTTAGCATAATATAATTCAGTTCATCACGATATATTCCTAAGGTGGAGGGGAGAGGAATAAAAGAGAATAAATAAAGGGGGGAATAATAAATTATTTTTTTTTTGTGGGTTTATTTTTCCAAATTTTTTTCCATTTTTTTATCTTTTTTTTTACTTTTTTAAAAACTTTTTATTCTTTATTAATTCTCATTAGTGCTCTCAACAAGACCACCCTCAGATGCCATTAAGAAAAAGGAAATCAAATATCATGGATACAAAAGATAGAGAAGTAGCACAGATAGATGTGGAAAAATCTATGGAAAAAAATTTAATATATTGGAAACATTGGAGCTAAATGACAGAGAATTTAAAATAGAAATACTAAAAATACTCAGAGATATACAAGAAAACACAAAAAGGCAATATAGGGATCTCAGAAAACAACCCAACGAGCACAAACAATATATTACCAAGGAAATTGAAACTATAAAAACAAATCAAACAGACATGAAAACCTCAATTCATGAACTGAAAAATGAGGTAACAAGCTTAACTAATAGAACAGGCCAGATAGAAGGTAGGATTGGTGACATAAAAGACAAGCAACTTCAGGCACAACCGAGAGAAGAAGAGAGAGACTCAAAAATTAAAAAAAAAAAATGAGAAAGCCCTACAGGAATTATCTGACTCCATCAAAAAGAATAACATAAGTATAATAGGTATATTAGAGGGAGAAAAGAGAGAAAATGGAATGGAGAATATATTCAAACAAATAATAGATGAAAACTTCCCAAGCCTGTGGAAAGAAATAAGTCTCAAATTCAAGAAGCAAACAGAACTGCGAGTTTTCTTAACCAAAACAAACCTACTCCAAGGAACATTATAATGAAAATGGCACAAACCAAAGACAAAGAAAAAATTCTCAAGGCAACCAGGGAAAAGAAGAATACAACATATAAAGGAAGTCCCATTAGCATATCATCAGATTTCTCAACAGAAACTCTACAAGGTAGAAAAAAGTGGACCCCAATATTTAAAGTCCTGAAAGAGAGAAACTTCAGCCACAAATAATACACCCATTAAAGCTATCCTTCAAATACAAAGGAGAAATAAAAACATTCACAGATACAGAAAAGATTAGGGAATTTATCATCAGAAAACCCCCACTCCAGGAATTGCTAAAGGGGGTTTTCCAACCAGATAAAAAGAACAAAACAAAACAAAACCACAAGTGAAAGCTCCATCAAGAACACAATAAAACCAAATTTAAACTGTGACAACAAAAGCAAAAAAAAGGGGGAAAAGATGGAGATTAACAGTTGCAAAAAATAATGAAGTGCAGAAACACTTATAAGATACGGTCCTACAATGAATATGGTAGGTACCCTTTTCATTATTTAATGTAACCACCCTTCAAAAAACCACCACAGAAGTTCATGACTTAAAAAAGGTAGCAACAGAGGAAAGAAGTATGGAATACAAACAAACAAAAACAAATGGTAGAAAAACAAAAGAGAAGAATAAAACAAGATACAAAACTAACAAAAAGCAATTTATAAAATGGCAATAGGGAACCCACAAGTGTCAAAAATTACACTAAATGTAAATGGATTAAACTCACCAATAAAAAGACACAGAGTAACAGAATGGATTAAAAAAGAAAATCTAACTCTATGCTGTCTACAAGAAACACATCTAAGCAACAAGGATAAAAACAAATTCAAAGTGAAAGGCTGGAAAACAATACTCCAAGCAAATAACATCCCAAAAAAAAGCAGGTATAGCAATATTCATATCTAATAATGCTGACTACAAGACAGCAAAAGTACTCAGAGACAAAAATGCTCATTTCATAATGATTAAGGGGACACTGACACAGAAGACATAACAATCCTTAATATATATGCACCAAACCAAGGAGCACCAAAATATATAAGACAGCTACTTATTGACCTTAAAACAAAAACTGACAAAAATACAATCATACTTGGAGACCTCAATACACCGCTGACGGCTCTAGATCGGTCATCCAAACAGAGAATCAACAAAGACATAGTGGCCTTAAACAAAACACTAGAGCACCTGGATATGATAGACATCTACAGGACATTTCATCCCAAAGTGACTGATTATACATTTTTCTCCAGTGTACATGGATCATTCTCAAGAATTGACCATATGTTGGGCCACAAAAACAACATCAGCAAATTCAGAAAAATCAAATTTGTACCAAACATATTTTCTGATCATAAAGCCTTGAAACTAGAATTCAACTGCAAAAAGGAGGAAAAAAATTCCACAAAAATGTGGAAACTAAACAACATACTTTTAAAAAATGAATGGGTAAAAGAAGAAATAAGTGCAGAGATCAAAAGATATATAAAGACTAATGAAAATGACAATATGACATATCAGAATCTATGGGATGCAGCAAAAGCAATGATAAGAGGGAAGTTCATATCACTTCAGGCATATATGAACAAACAAGAGAGAGCCCAAGTGAACCACTTAACTTCACACCTTAAGGAACTAGAAAAACAAAAACAAAGACAACCCAAAACCAGCCGAAGAAAGGAGATAATAAAAATCAGAGCAGAAATAAATGAAATAGAGAACAGTCAAACTATAGAAAAAATTAATAGAACAAGGAGCTTGTTCTTTGAAAAGATCAACAAAATTGACAAAACCCTGGCAAGACTTACCAAGGAAAAAAGAGAAAGTACTCATATAAACAAAATCCAAAATGAAAGAGGAAAAATCACCACGAACACCGTAGATATACAAAGAATTATTGTAGAATACTATGAAAAACTTTATGCCACTAAATTCAACAATCTAGAAGAAATGGATAAATTCCTAGAACAATACAACCTTCCTAGACTGAGTCAAGAAGAAGCAGAAAGCCTAAACAGACCTATTAGTAGAGAAGAAATAGAAAAAAACATTAAAAACCTCCCCAAAAATAAAAGTCCAGGCCCTGACGGCTATACCAGCGAATTTTATCAAACATTCAAAGAAGACTTGGTTCCTATTCTACTCAAAGTCTTCCAAAAAATTGAAGAAGAAGCAATACTTCCAAACACATTTTATGAGGCCAACATAACCCTCATACCAAAACCAGGCAAGGATGGCACAAAAAAAGAAAACTACAGACCAATATCTCTAATGAATACAGATGCTAAAATACTAAACAAAATACTAGCAAATCGAATACAACAACATATTAAAAAAAATAATACATCATGATCAAGTGGGATTTATCCCAGAATCTCAAGGATGGTTCAACATACGTAAAATGGTTAACGTAATACACCATATCAACAAAACAAAGAACAAAAACCACATGATCTTATCAATAGACGCAGAAAAGGCTTTTGATAAAATACAACACAATTTTATGTTTAAGACTCTCAACAAAATGGGTATAGAAGGAAAATATCTCAACATGATAAAGACCATATATGATAAACCATCAGCTAACATCATATTAATGGCACTAAACTGAAGGTTTTCCCCCTGAAATCAGGAACAAGACAGGGTTGTCCACTCTCTCCACTCTTATTTAATGTGGTACTAGAGGTTCTAGCCAGAGCAATCAGACAAGACAAAGAAATAAAAGGCATCCATATTGGAAAAGAAGAAGTAAAGGTATCACTTTCTGCAGATGATATGATCCTATACATCGAAAACCCCAAAGAATCCACAAAAAGACTACTAGAAAAAATAAGCCAATACAGTAAGGTCGCAGGATACAAAATTAAAATACAGAAGTCAATAGCCTTTCTATATGCCAACAATGAAACAACTGAGAACGAACTCAAAAAAATAATCCCCTTCACAATTGCAACAAAAAATAAAATACTTAGGAATAAACATAACAAAGAATGTAAAGGACCTATATAATGAAAACTATAAACCATTATTAAGAGAAATCGAGAAAGATATAATGAGATGGAAGAATATACCTTGTTCTTGGTTAGAAAGAATAAATATAATCAAGATGGCTATATTACTCAAAGCAATATACAAATTTAATGCAATTCCCATCAAAATTCCTATGATTTTTTTAAAGAAATAGAGCAAAAAATCATCAGATTTATATGGAACTATAAAAAACCCCAAATAGCCAAAGCAATCCTAAAGAAAAAGAATGAAGCTGGGGGCATTACAATACCTGACTTCAAACTATATTATAGGGCCACGACAATCAAAACAGCATGGTTTTGGCAGAAAAATAGACACTCAGACCAATGGAACAGAATAGGAAGTCCAGAAATAAAACCACATATATATAGTCAAATAATTTTTGATAAAGAGGCCAACAACACACAACGGAGAAAAGAAAGCCTCTTCAATAAATGGTGCTGGGAAAACTGGAAAGCCACATGCAAAAGAATGAAACTGGACTACAGTCTGTCCCCCTGTACTAAAATTAACTCAAAATGGATCAAAGATCTAAACATAAGACCTGAAAAAATAAAGTACATAGAAGAAGACATAGGTACTAAACTCATGGACCTGGGTTTTAAAGAGCATTTTATGAATTTGACTCCAATGGCAAGAGAAGTGAAGGCAAAAATTAATGAATGGGACTACATCAGACTAAGAAGTTTTGCTCAGCAAGGGAAACTGATAACAAAATAAACAGAAAGCCAACTAATGGGAAATGATATTTTCAAACAACAGCTCAGATAAGGGCCTAATATCCAAAATATACAAAGAACTCATAAAACTCAACAACAAACAAACAAACAATCCAATAAAAAAATGGGAAGAGGACATGAACAGACACTTCTCCCAGGAGGAAATACAAATGGCCAACAGATATATGAAAAGATGCTCATCTTCATTAGTTATTAGAGAAATGCAAATCAAAACTGCAATGAGATATCACCTCACACCTGTTAGATTAGCTATTATTAACAAGACAGGTAATAGCAAATGTTGGAGAGGTTGTGGAGAAAAAGGAACCCTCATCCACTCTTGGTGGGAATCTAAAGTAGTACAACCATTATGGAAGAAAGTATGGTGGTTCCTCAAAAAACTGAAAATAGAACTACCTTATGACCCAGCAATCCCTCTACTGGGTATATACCCCCAAAACTCAGAAACATTGATACGTAAAGACACATGCAGCCCCATGTTCATTGCAGCATTGTTCACAGTGGCCAGGACATGGAAACAACCAAAAAGCCCATCAATAGATGACTGGATAAAGAAGATGTGGCACATATACACTATGGAATACTACTCAGCCATAAGAAATGATGACATCGTATCATTTACAGCAAAATGGTGGGATCTTGATAACATTATATGAAGTGAAATAAGTAAATCAGAAAAAACCAAGAACTGCATTATTCCATATGTAAGTGGGACATAATAGTGAAACTGAGAGACATTGATAAGAGTGTGGTGGTTGTAGGCAGAAGGGGGAAAGGGAGAGGGAAAGGGGGAGGGGAAGGGGCACAAAGAAAACTAGATAGAAGGTGACAGAGAACAATCTGACTTTGGGTGATGGGTATGCAACATAATTGAAAGACAAGATAACCTGGACTTGTTGATCTTTGAATATATGTAACCTGATTTATTGATGTCACCCCATTAAAAAAATAAAATTATTATAAAAAATAATTATAAAAAATTATAATAAAATTTAATTATAAAAATAATTATAAAATAATTTAATTATAATAAAAATAAATAAAATAAAGAATTAAAGTCAATGTGCCAGTTCATAGGCATTTACTAATTTGTTCAGTTTTATAATTTCAGAAATGAGTTTTCAAGAAAACAAGATTCTTTTAAATGTTAAATAGAAATAAAAATCATGTTTTGAAAAACATATGCTTGCAAATCTTCCTAAACATTATTTTCTTACCTGAAAATTGTGAAAACTATCATCTGGATAAAAATTTCATAGAAAAAATTCTTCTCATAGCTCAACTGAAAGTACATGTACCCTATATCTTAATTATTCTTACTTTAATAGGTAATATTTTTTATTTCAATCTTTGTTGATATATTTCATACATCTATATATATTACATATAAATTATATAGTTGAAGTTATTAAGGGCCATTTTGTTTTAGTTCTTTCTAACTAGAAGTTTCAAGTCAATACTTTAATTATCTAGAATATTATATATTCTAAATAATGTATACATGTATTATAAATAATAAATAAAATATAAATTATAAAACCAATGGTACATTTATATATTACCACCTCATTTGTCTTGTTTTAGAACATTTTCTGGTCAAAGACATGTTACCTCTTTCATTTCTTTAAAAGAAAGGTCCATATAAATACTTATAATATTAAAGCAACTTATCTCAGTATAAATTTTTTCATCTGTAAAAATTGTTATTTTTGGAATAAGCAAGTATTGAACTATATGAATACATAAGTAAGATGCAGTGTTTTTCTTACTAATTCTTATTTGGCTTGGAGTACCATGTTTCTAAAACTTTTTAAATAACTGGAGTAATATGCATATAGTTCTTCTGGAATATTTGTGTTTATAAATGTAATCATTTGACAACTGAAAAATAAGACTACTTGTAATTGTTTAGAGTAAATGTCACATGTTTTTTATTCATTTCACATGCCAGAGGAAGTGACATTCCTTATATCGAGTACATGCTCAATAAATTTTAAGTGTCTGAATTATACTAAAAAGCTTTTTAAGGAATACATGCATTGGTTTTTTGATACTTTAAAAAATGGAAATAATCAAAATGTAATGTTTTATATTAGTGAATCACCCAGAATTTGTCTTTTTGTTAATTTTTTTTCACTTAGTATAATGTCCTCAAAGTTTATACCTGTGGAACATGTGACAAGATTTCCTCTCTTTATTTTTTAAGGTTGAATAATATTTTATTGTATTTATAGGACACATTTCCTGTAGGATCTCATTCATCTATGAACAATTGGACTGCTTATTCACTTTTTAGCTATTGTGAAAAATTTAGCAATATATCTAAAACAAATTTTAGAAATAAAAAAAAAATTGTGGTTCCCAGGGACTGAGGGGGAGGGAGAAAGGAAGCTGTTGTTTAATATATAGAGAGTTTTGGTTTTGCAAGGTGAAGAAGTTAGAAAAATTTATGGTACAACAATGTGAATATAACAGTTAACACTATTGAACTGACAATTAAAAAATGGTTAAGATGTTAAATTTTATGGTATATGGTTCTTATCATAAACTTAAAAAGTAAAAAATAAATACTCTCAGAAATAAATTTTAAAAATGAAAAATTTAAAGAGTATTCTTAAGCAGAGTTGAGATTAAGATTCTAATTCAAACAATGATTCTCTTCAGTTAGTGATGAATGAAGAACAGTTTGACAGTATTAAGGAAGGAGAGGATGACATAATGCTCTGCTGTTTGGACAGCTTCTATGAGGGGCTCCAGTTTTTTGTTTATCTTTGAATTAATATATTGTTGCCTTAATAAAAAACTGGTTGGTGCATTGTACAGTAACCATTCAGTTAGAGTTATATTGGGCCAAGAATAATATAAACAACAACAACAACAAAAGACTCACAAGAGTACATCTACCTTATTTTAAATTTTTTCTTTATAATTTAAACCAAATCCTCTACCACACTGAAATATTGTCTAGAGTAATACTGATCTCACTGGGTTTGAGTTTTTATTGTTTTAAAGAACATCTTTAAAACATACTCATTTATCAAATTAATCATGTTATAGCCATTCCTAATGGTTTTGTAGTGTTCATGCATTTTAAACTAATGTCAAATGACATGGAAATATCTATTATCTGGAGAAGACAATATGGCGCTGGACTAGGCGGATGTACCAACATTTACCTCCCAGAACCAAAGTAAATTACAAAATAATTTTAAGAACTATCAGCTAGAAAAACCAACTTTGGACTAAACTAAGAGGACTCTTCAACCAAGGAACACTGAAGAAGCCACACCAAGACTGGTAGGAAAAGCGGAAACACAGACAGGGCTGACCAGATCCCTGGAGCGAACAGCAGCCGGGAGAGACTTGCGTGGCAGGAAGTGAGTTTAGCAGAGAGAGAAGGGTTCTGAATCCCAGGAACAAAGCCCCAGCCTGCAGTCCCAGAGCCTAGAAGAGGTGTATGGGCAATATTTAGCTAGAAACAAGTCAGGATACAGTTTGTAAGAAAGAGACTGATTTCTCAGACCCAGGATTCTTCTTAAAGGGACCACACAGAACACCTCTCTCACAACCACTCACCCGGGTCTCCAGGGAATGGGGAGAGAGGAGAGGACTGAAGTAGCAGGAAGAGAGTAGTGAGTCTTGGGGTCTGAGCAGGAGCACCCTCACTCACATGGCTGAGGGCTCGCCAGAGGGTGGGCGGCAAAGGAACACAGAAGTGTGGTTCTGTCAGCAAGGGCAGAAGCCAGGTAGCCACCACTGGGCCCAGGTGTGAGCTCAGTCTTGCCTGGCTGGGGAGGAGGGGGAGTACAAAAGTGGTCAAGCCCAGCTGCGGGCCACCTGTAATCCTGCGGAGAAGGGCAGGAACCTTGGAAGGGGTGGAGACAGGCTCTTGAGCAAGGGTGCAGAAGCACAGCCTTGCCCCACCCGGGGAACCGAGGTTTGTGGCCTGACTTGGGAACTGGCTCCTCCCATGGGGGTGGAGCCAAAAGCCCAGAACAAGCAGAGTCCTGCTACTGAACATGGGCATGCAGTCCTGCCCCGCCTGTGGAGCTAAGGCTTGCAGCAGTCCCACGAGCCGGCTCCTCCTGCAAGGGCGGGGTGAAAGCCCAGAATCAGGTGGAGACCCACAGTTGAGCAAAGGTGCTTGCCACTGTCCTCAGGGCCAAGCATAACGCCCCCTTGGGGCGGGGCAAAGACCAAGGCCAGCAAGGTTTGTATACCTGAGCACGTGATCACAGCTTCTTCCTGTGAAGGAAAGGCAGAAACCACAGCAACAGCCCCAGTGGGAAGGCACCGGCAATGCCCATACCTAAATGCCCTAGGCAGCAACAGCAGAGAGGGTGGCGAGCCTGCAAACAGACCACACCTAGGGAACAGAGGCCACATCCAGTGGACTCCAGTGGCCAAGACCTTCTTTTACACAGAGAAGATGAGAAGGCAGAGAAATGCAACACAAATAAGTCAAGAGAAATCCCCAGAAAAGGACCTGCATGAATCAGATATAACCAAATTACCAGATGCAGTGTTTAAAATAACAATTATTAGGATGCTCAAAGATATTAGAACAATAGATGGTCATTACAAACACCTAAATAAAGAGATAGCAGATATAAAAACAGACATTGAAATAATAAAAAGAATCTGTCAGAAATGACAAATACAATATCAGAAATGAAGAACACAATAGAAGGAATTAAAAGCAGGATGGATGAAGCTGAGAATCGAACCAGCGAGTTAGAGGACACGATAAATAAAGGCATGGAAGCAGAGCAGAAAAAAGAAAAGAGATTCAAAAAGTCTGAGGAAACTCTAAGAGAGCTCTGGACAACATGAAGAGCAATAACATCCGCATCATAGGGGTTCCTGAAGAAGAAGAGAAAGAACAAGGAATAGAGACTTTGTTCAAGCATATTACAGCTGAAAACTTCCCTCAATTAAGGCAGGAAAACATCTCACATGTTCAGGAAGCACAGAGAACTCCATAAAAGAGAAACCCAAAGAAATCAACACCAAGACACATCATAATTAAAATACTAAAGCTAAGTGATAAAAAGAAAATATTAAATTAATATTCTGCTAGAGAAAAAAAGACTATCACCTACAAAGGAGCCCCCATAAGGATGACTTCCGACTTCTCAACAGAAACACTTGAGGCCAGAAGAGAATGGCAAGAAATATTCAAAGCAATGCAGAACAAGAGCCTACAACCAATACTACTTTATCCAGCAAGGCTATCCTTTAAAATTGAAGGAGAAATAAAAAGCTTTCCAGACAAAAAATCCCTCAAGGAATTCACTACAACCAAACCAAGGCTGCAAGAAATGCTAAGGGGACTGTTGTAAAAAGATCAAAGGAGAAAAAGAATATAGCAAAAGAGAAATACAATTTTAAAGAGTAAAATAGCAATAAATAATTACATATCAGTAATAACCTTAAATGTAAATGGATTAAATGATTCAATAAAAAGACATAGGGTAGCTACGTGGATAAGAAAATAGGACCCATACATATGCTGTCTACAAGAGACACCTTAAAAAAAGATACACATAGACTGAAGATAAATGGATGGAAAAAAATATTTCATGCAAATGGAAATGAAAAAAAAAAGCTGGGGTAACAATACTTATATCAGACAAAATGGACTTTAAAACAAAGACTATAGTAAGAGATAAAGAAGGTCACTACATAATGATAAAGGGAGCAATCCAACAGGAAGATATAAATATTATAAATATCTACGCACCTATTATAGGAGCACCTAAATATGTAAAGCAGACTTTGATGGATTTAAAGGGAGAGATCAACAGCAATACAATAATAGTAGGGGATTTCAATACCCCACTAACATCACTAGATAGATCCTCAAGAAAGAAAATTAACAAAGAAACAGTAGACTTAAAGGACATACTAGATCAACTCGATTTAATGATTATCTTCAGAACCTTTCACCCCAAAGCAGTAGAATATACATTCTTTTCATGTTCTCATGGTACATTCTCTAGAACAGACCACATGTTAGGGCACAAAAGTCGTCGGCACAAATTTAAGAAGATTGAAATCATATCGAGCTCTTTCTCTGATCACAATGGCATGAAACTAGAAATCAACCACAACATAAAAACTGAAAAATACTCAAACACTTGGAAACTAAATAGCATGTTAATAAATAATGAATGGGTAAACAATGAGATCAAAGAAGAAATTTAAAAATTCCTAGAAACAAATGATAATGAGCATACATCAACTCAAAATTTATGGAACACAGCAAAAGCAGTCCTGAGAGGGTAGTTTACAAGCATACCTCAAGAAGCTAGAAAAAGCTCAAATAAACAACTTGACCCCTACATCTAAAAGAACTAGAAAAAGAACAGCAAGTAAAGCCCAGAGCTAGTAGAAGGAAGGAAATAATAAAGATCAGAGTGGAAATAAGTGACATAGAGGCTAAAGAAACAATACAGAGGATCAATGAAACCATGAGTTCATTCTTTGAAAAGGTAAACAAGATCAATGAACCTTTAACCAGACTCACCAAGAAAAAAAGAGAGAGGAATCAAATAAATAAAATTAAAAACGAGAGTGGAGAAATAACAACTGACACAACAGAAATACAAAATATTGTAAGAAAATACTATGAAGAACTGTATGCCAAAAAACTAAACAACCTAGATGAAATGGACAAATTCCTTGAAACATATAATCTTCCAAAAATTAATCTGGAAGAATCAGAAAACCTAAATAGACCTATTACAACAAATGAGATCGAAACAGTTATCAAAAAACACCCAACAAAGAATATTTCAGGGCCTGATGGCTTCACAAGTGAATTCTTCCAAATAGTCAAAGAACTAACTCTTATCCTTCTCAAGCTATTTCAAAAAATTCAAGAGGAAGGAAGACTTCCAAGCTCCTTTTATGAGGCGAGCATAATTCTGATTCCAAAACCAGGCAAAGACAACACAAAAAAAGAAAAATTTAGGCCAATATCCATGATGAATTTAGATGCAAAAATCCTCAACAAAATATTAACAAACCGGATCCAGCAATATATGAAAAAAATCATACATCATGATCAATGGGGTTTAGGCTTGGGAGGCAAGGCTGGTATAATGTTCGCAAATCAATCAATGTGATTCATCACATAAACAAAAGGAAGGAGAAAAACCACATGATAATTTCAATAGATGCAGAAAAAGCATTTGATAAAATTCAGCACCCATTCATGATTAAAACTCTCAGCAAAGTGGGAAAAAGGGAATATACCTCAACATGATAAAGGCCATCTATGACAAACCTGTGCCAATATCATACTCATGGGCAAAAATTAAAAGCACTCCCCTTAAGATCAGGAACAAGGCAGGGGTGCCCCCTTTCACCACTCTTATTCAACATAGTCCTGGAAGTCCTAGCCACAGCAATCAGACAAGAGAAAGATATAAAAGGCATCCAAATTGGAAAAAAAGAAGTAAAACTATCATTATTTGCAGATGATATGATATTGTATATAGAAAATCTTAAAGTCTCAGTCAAAAAACTACTAGACCTGATAAATGAATTCTGCAAGGTGGCAGGATATAAAATCAATACTCAGAAATCAGAGGCATTTTTATACACTAACAATGAACCGTCAGAAAGAAATTAAAGAATCAATCCCTTTTACCATTGCAACCAAAAAAATAAAGTACCTAGGAATAAATTTAACCAGGGAGATTAAAGATTTGTACTCGGAAAATTATAAAACATTGATAAAAGCAATCAGGGAAGATACAAACAAGTGGAGGCATATACTGTGCTCATGGTTAGGAAGAATAAACATCATTAAAATGTCTATATTACCCAAATCAATTTATAAATTCAATTCAATGCCGATTAAAATACCAATGACTTACTTCAAAGGTATAGAACACATATTCCAAAAATTTATATGGAACCAAAAGAGAACACGAATGGCCTCAGCAATCTTGAAAAGGAAGAATAAAGTGGGAGGTATCACACTTCCGGATATCAAGTTATATTATAAGGCCATTGTACTCAAAACAGCCTGGTACTGGCATAAGAACAGGCATATAGATCAATGGAACAGAACTGAGAACCCAGAAATAAACCCACACTTTTATGGACAACTGATATTTGACAAAGGAGGTAAGAACATACATTGGAGTAAAGACAGCCTCTTCAACAAATGGTGCTGGGAAAATTGGGCAGCTACCTGCAAAAAAATGAAACTAGACCACCAACTTACACCATTCACAAAAATAAACTCAAAATGGATAAAAGACTTAAATGTAAGCCGTAAAACCATGAGCATCTTAGAAGAAAACATAGGCAGTAAGCTCTCTGACATCGGTCGCAGCAATACATTTGCCGATTTGTCTCTACAGGCAAGTGAAACAAAAGACAGGATAAACAAATGGAACTTTATCAAACTAAAAAGCTTCAGCACAGCTAAAGACACTAAGAACAGAATAAAAAGACAAACTACACAATGGGAGAATATATTTGACAATGTGTCTGATAAGGGGTTAATAACCAAAATTTATAAAGAACTTGTAAAACTTAATACCAGGAATACAAACCATCCAATCCAAAAATGGGCAAATGAAATGAATAGACACTTCTCCAAAAAGGACATACAGATGGCCAATAGGCATAAGAAAAAATGCTCAACATCACTAATCATTAGAGAAATGCAAATTAAAACCACAATGAGATTTCACCTCACACCAGTCAGAATGGCGCTGATCAACAAAACGACACAGAATAAGTGCTGGCGAGGATGTGGAGATAAGGGAACCCTCCTGCACTGCTGGTGGGAATGCAGACTGGTGCAGCCACTATGGAAAACAGTATGGAGACTCCTCAAGAAATTAAAAATCGAACTGCCTTTTGACCCAGCTATACCACTGTTAGGAGTATACCTCAAGAGCACCATAGCACTGTTTGAAAAGAAGAAATGCACCCCCATGTTTATGGCAGCACTGTTCACAATAGCGAAGATCTGGAAACAGCCCAAGGGTCATTCAGAAGACGAGTGGATTAAAAAGCTTTGGTATATATATACTATGGAATACTACTCAGCCATAAGAAATGATGACATCGGATCTTCTACAAAAACATGGATGGACCTTGATAACATTATACTGAGCGAAATAAGTAAATCTGAAAAAACTAAGAACCATATGATTCCATACATAGGTGGGACATAAAAATGAGACTCAGAGACATGGACAACAGTGTTGGGGTTACAGGGTGGGGGGAAAGAGAGGGAGGGGGTTGGGGGAGGGGAGCGGCACAAAGAAAGCCAGTTAGAAGGTGACGGAAGATAATTTTATCAATGTCACCCCATTAAAATTAATGAAAAAATATCTATTATCTTCCTCAGAGACTAGAGTAAATGATCATCTCATTTTCTGATCCCTGGAAAATAACATATAAAAAGTCACACATGTATATTGGAAAAATAAGTAGAAAACAGAGCATAATATGGTAAATTAGGAAAATCTTATAAGTTGTTACTGAGTATTCTTCACATTAAGTATTAAATGAAGCATAGTGCACAATTTGGTACTTAACATAGGCTTTGATGCTATTGACAAGATAATTATATGTTTATACCAGTTTCAAAATATTTTCACCACATCACACATTAATATTTTATTTAGACTCTGTTAATGTATATAACATGTGTTGATTAAAAACATCTTTATGAAATATAATGTAAGTATTTACATCTAAGGCCAGCAAATTATAAGATTTGGATAGTATCATTTTATTCCTGGTACCAGCCATGAGAGGAGAAACTGAGGATTTTATCACATTTATTAAATAGTTTTCTGACAAAGACTGTAAGACTTACTTCGCTAGAAATTTGCATAACTTTTAATGAAGTCTATTTACAGATGTGTGAGCAGCTTCAAAGGACAGCAAGAGTATTGAAATATACAGGGCTTGTAAAGGCTAAGGACAAATGGGAAAAGTCATTTTGATAGGTATGAGATATAGTCTCTGATCTGTAGCCTTCTTTGTCTGAATCCCAATAATAAGCCAGAAGGCAAGTGGGCTAATGCTCTGAAGCAGTAAAAATGTCCTTATCTGGAGAGCAGGGCAGAGAAAGGTGAAGATTATAAGAAAGAAACAAATGAAGATTAATAGTCATTACAGTTATGTTCATCTAGATTATAAATACATGCTGTTATGTAATGACATTGTTCTTTTTTATTTATTTTGGTAGTTTCCAAAAATTTTTTTAAATTTATTTATTATTTTTCTAAAATTTTATTTAGAAAAATAAATTTAATAGGGTAACACTGATCATTAAGAGTACATAGGTTTAGGTAAACATTTCTATAGCATTTGAACTGCTGATTATGTTGTATACTCAACGCCCAAAGACAATTATTTTCCATCACCGTATATTTGTTCCTCTTTACATACTTACCCCCAACCTCTCCCCCTTGTACCCATCCCTTACATCTCCCTCTTCTTGGCAACCACTACACTTTTATCTATGTCCTTGAGTCTCATTTTTATATCCCACCTATGTGTGAAATCATACTGTTCTTAGGGTTTTTTTATTTACTTATTTTATTTAGTATAATGTTTTCAAGGTCTATCCAGGTTTTCATAAATGGCACTATGTCATCATTTTTTATGGCTGAATAGTATTTCATTGTATAGATTTACCACATCTTCCTTATTTAATCTCTATCAATGGGCACTGTGGTTGTTTCCATGCAGCATGATGAACATGCGAATGCATTTGTCTTTACAAACCAATGTTTTATAGTTTTGGGGGTGAAAACCCTGCAGACGGATTGCTGAGTAATATGGTAGTTCTATTCTTAATTTTTTGAGGAATTACTACAGTTTCTTCCATAATGGTTGTATTAATTTGCATTCTCACCAGTAGTGAGTGAGGATTCCTTTTTCTCTGCAGCCTCTCCAA
The DNA here is from genome assembly GCF_036850765.1 of Saccopteryx bilineata. Classification (NCBI taxonomy): domain Eukaryota; kingdom Metazoa; phylum Chordata; class Mammalia; order Chiroptera; family Emballonuridae; genus Saccopteryx; species Saccopteryx bilineata. The sequence goes on from NC_089490.1 coordinate 289,771,326, forward strand.
CACTTGCTATTACCTGTCTTATTGATAACAGTCAGTCTAACCAGGTGTAAGGTGGTATCTCACTGTAGTTTTGATTTGCAATGACTTTTTTTTTAGCATAGCTCATTGATGCAGAAAACGTCTAATTAGGATAAGAACATTAAGAAAAAAGTGTTTAAAAACGGGATTCTTGTGTCTTTGAATTCACTGACTGCATTTTCATTATTATTATAGGGAATACCACATGCAGATGAAAGGTTTCAAGATACAGAATAAAATACACGATTCATATTGTGTGTTAAATATAAACAGTTAATCTGCAGCAAAACATTATTTAGCCCATGTTACTTCAGTGTTCAATGAAATATGTGATATTTGTTTCAGATTCAAAGACTGGATGTGTAAGAAGGAAAGGTTATTTTTCATTCTGAAGTTTGGCTAAAGAGTAAAATGTGGAATTTGAAATAGTCTTAAATTACCTATAAATTTAATATTAAAGAATTTATAAGCCTATAAGAAACTTTTTCTTAAAGATAACTGTAGAATATTTTATTTTCAACATTGTATCATCAATCTCCAAATTAAAAGTTATGAGGTATTATAAAGAATGAGAGAATGGGGATTGAAACAATAGTAGAAAGCTGAAAATATTTTTTTTCCAATACCCTACCACTAACAACTCATTTTCTCAAATACTAGCCTTTATCCTATTGATATAATTATATCAAATTATACTTACAGTTAATAAAATGATCAGATTTTTATATTGTGATACTTTTCTATAAATCATTCTGCACAATTCAAGTTTAATAACTTTAGTGCTTTCAAAGGTATAAATAAAATTCTATTGCCACTATTTCAGAAAAAAAACCTTAAGTTAAAGTTGACACAAAAAATTATATAAGCTACTAAAAATAAAAATAGCATTGCAAGAGAATATGAAAATGCATTTTAAAGTCCAACCACTTTCTGAATCTAAAAGCATTGTTAACATTTGTACAAATTATTGAAAAGACATCAGTGTTTGTTGACTATTATTAAAGTCATTGAAGTGATAAGAAACAAAATCACACTCTTCATCTCTGTCCTCTCTAAAAATCTAAAGTTGCTTCAATTTAAAATATGGTATCCAGAGGAAAAGGCAAATCTGGTATTTCTATTATTTTTCTTGACCTCATTGTCAACACAATTTTTACTATATATTCAGTTTTTCTTGAAGTATATTATTGCATTATTTGTAAAACAAAAAATGTACAAAGTAATTTTAAATGAAGCTTGCACACCCCTGTCACTCCCTATAGAAGAAAATGCAAGCTAATTTATATAAGTAAAATGCACTAAAATATATAGTAGCAATTTTAAAAAGTAGAATGTAATATACTTTCTAATTTGATAGGAGCAGAAAAAGGCCAAAAAGCATTGACAAGGATAGAAAAAAAATCACTCAAATTTTTTGAGACAAAACAAAGAATTAGCAAATATTAACTATTGTAAACAAACAAACAAAAAACATGGAGAAATTACCTAAAAATATCAGTATTTACAATAAATATAAATTTATGCATTTTACCCATTAAAATAATAGATATTTTTGATAGGCAAATGCATCTATATGCTATTTTCCAGTGACATATTTTTTACAAAAAGAAAAAAGTGTTATTTAATAAAGGTAAACAAATTTTGATTAAAGAGGTATGTTACGATTTAACCTCAAATCTGTTTGCAGATATGAAGTACTTAAAACTACTTGCAGAATGTTTTGTGGATATATATAGATGCATATTATATAATACATATACAATATATCTACAATATCTCTCTATCTCTCTCTCTCTCTATATGTGTGTGTATATATATATATATATATATATATATATCTTAGTTCAAGAAAATTCTTTAAAACTTGTCAAGGGGACTTTTCTAGTAGGTTGAAAACATTTAACTTTTTTTTCTTATTTGTGAAGAGCTACGTGTAAAAATTATTATTCTTGTTAAGAAATTTTGTGCTCAGACCTTCTGAGAGATTACAATAGGATGTTCAAATAAACAAGAAAAACTTCTAGTGGCTTGGGAAAGAAGTATGTCTCTTTTAAGCTCCTTTTAGAGTCTTCCATATGTTTTGAGAAAATAAGAATTATATTGTAGAAATAAAACCATCCTTTTACAAATCTTTGTTACAGTACACAGATCTTTTCTCATATTATGATAATGGAGAAACATTAAACAAAAAGTTCAGGGTAACAAAATTAATATTAGAACATTAATATTAGAACTCATAAGCTAGAATTTTACAAACAGATAAAAATACATTTACAGTTGCTTTTTGTTACTCATGGATGGTAGATTACATAAAGTCTCTATGAACACTTAATTAGAGGTTACTGAATGTTTTAAAAGAAATGTGCATATATATATGTGCATACATATATATGTAAAATATACACAAATATCTCATATTGCAATTTTACATTCTAAAAGCAACTTATTCTGAAAGGTTATATATTTTTTAATTTTGCAAAAAAATAGATGAGGTTCTGAAGTGTTAAATGACTAAGCTGAGTACTCCATTAATAGGTGGCAGAGTTGACATTTAATTCTCACCTAACTGTCTTCAGAGCTGGAGCTTTCTGTACTTCACTACCAACTTGCTACCATCACTATCCCGTGCTCATCTCTGTATGATGCTGGGAATGTGCAAGTCAGCCAACTCAATTTGCTTTCTCATTCTAGAAGGTCTGTAAGTGATCATGAAATTGTCATGAGTTTTGACTTTGTACTTACAACTAAATTTAGCAAGTAGAGAAATTTAGAATTATAAAATCCATCAATAATGATGGTAGACTGATGATTTATCACAGAAGTATTTCATACTTATCAAAGTATTGCTTTTAATGTGGACATCGTTTGTGTATATCTATCTATCTATATGCAAAATTTCAATATTTAATACAAAAAAATCAGCAAAATGCCAGGAGTATACAAACCGTGTGCTATTTTGAAAATATTTCATCAATTTTGTCAGATAATGAAACATTAGACAATGAATAAATATTTTAAAATACAGAAACTTTGTACAAACTTAATAATAAATGCGAGATCATGCTTAACATATAATTTTTAACCCAGATAAATTAAAGCTTGTCCCAAATATTGTAAAAGGCCATTTAAAAAGCTACCCAGAAATCAATTATTTATTGCATACTTTAGGTTATTATTATACATATTATTACATATTATTTGTTAATATATAAATTTATTGTGTGTACCTATCAACTTTGTGATAATGGTTGTCTCAGTGTGAGGGTAGGGAATGTTACTGAGATTAACAACCAAAAGTTCAATTACAACATCAAAATTCGATTTATTTTATTTTTAAAGTGATGAGATTAACATAATGTTCATTGAAAATGTTCAAATGGGCCCTGGCCGGTTTGCTCAGTGGTAGAGCGTCGGCCTGGCGTGCAGAAGTCCCGGGTTCGATTCCCGGCCAGGGCATACAGGAGAAGCGCCCATCTGCTTCTCCACCCCTCCCCCTCTTCTTCCTCTCTGTCTCTCTCTTCCCCTCCCGCAGCCGAGGCTCCTTTGGAGCAAAGATGGCCCGGGCGCTGGGGATAGCTCCTTGGCCTCTGCCCCAGGCGCTAGAGTGGCTCTGGTCGCGGCAGAGCGACGCCCCAGAGGGGCAGAACATCGCCCCCTGGTGGGCGTGCCGGGTGGATCCCCGTCGGGCGCATGCGGGAGTCTGTCTGACTGTCTCTCCGTTTCTACCTTCGGAAAAATACAAAAAAAAAAAAAAAAGAAAATGTGCAAATGGAAACCATATTCTTCTATGAAAGGCAGGATTCTTAGATGACCCTAATAACCCACATCCTAGCATAATTCCCTCTCCTTGATTGTATGTATATGGGCCTGGAAATATGATGAAATATCATTTCCATGATTATGCCATCTTATATGGCAAAGCGATTGTGCAGATATGATTAAAGTCTCTAATCACTTAGGCATAAATTAATTGAAAGAAATATCATTCTGAGTCGCCATGACCTAATCACTTGAGCTCTTTAAAATAAAAGAAACTGGAAGCAGCAGAGATGATTTCTTACAGTCCTTGAAGGAACAAGTCATCAGGAGTTCTACAGCTGAAAGGAGCTGAATTTTGCCAACCAAGTAGTTTGCACGATGATCCTGAACCTGAGACCCAAGCCCCGCTGACATCTTGAATAGAGTCAGGTGAGATCCTCCACAGAAGATTATGAAAATTGTGATATAAAATATGTCGCTTTAAGAAGGTATGTTTGTGGTAATTTGTATGAAATAACACAATGTACTCGTTGTTGTTTTTTTTAATAAAATCAATGTTATTCATTGGAGAAATCTCCCTGGAATGTGGTACCTTTTGTTTTTAACTGGCTGTGTGGCCTTAGATGAGTGATTTAATTTCTCCATACATAAAGGGGTGTTTTTACATTAAAAGTAACCCAATTATAAAAACCTGGTGGTGGTGCAGTGAATAGAGCATCAGACTGGGATGTGGAAGACCCAGGTTAGAAACCCCAAGGTTGCCAGCTTAAGAGCGGGCTCACCTGGTTTGAGCAAGGCTCACCAGCTTGGACCCAGGGTTGCTAGCCTGTGGAAGAGGTTACTTGCTCTGCTGTAACCCCCTGGTCAAGGCACATATGATAAAGCAATCAATGAACAACTAAGGTGCTGCAACAAAGAATTGATGCTTCTCATCTCTCTTCCTTCCTGTCTGTCTGTTCCTATCTGTCCTTTTCTCAGTCTCTCTCTGTCTCTACCACCCACAAAAAAAAATTTTTAAGATGTATCTGATACTCTAAGAGTTATTAAAAAAGGAGAGAAAATAATTTTCACATTTAAATGAGACAGGTAGTTTGGAAGTATTGATTATTAGATTAATTTATATATAAGACAAACATTTTATTAATTAAGATGGTAGTAAATTAATTTTATTATTATGAGCTTCAGCAAATATATCTTGACTATTTATACACCAGTTAGATGATAATACTAATAAATAAGTAGCCACTACCATTTTTATTTTGATTATGCTAATGAATGATACTAAAGTAAAATGAGGAGACAAGGTAAGACTCACTCAATAAAATAGAGCTGAATTGAGATAGAAAATTGAAACAGGGCACTGGAAAGAATGAAGGACATTGCAAGTCAAGGAAATGTGATATGCCAAAGTCTGAAGCTGTGAATGAACTTGGTAAAAAAATTTTTTAGATCACTGTTATTTTTTTGTTGTTGGTTTTTATTTGAGAAAATGACTCAAATATGATAGCTTGCATGTAAGACAAAAAACAACAACAACATAACTTTGTCAAGTTTATAAAGGACTTGTAAATTATGTTAAGGAGTGTAGGTGTTACCATTAGCAATATTTTTAGATGTTATTTTGGCATGCTATATACCTGTTTTTCTGAAGTCTAAACTGTTCATGTTAGAGAGTGTTACTAGTGTATTTTAAACCTTTTAATATAAGTGCAAAAACCTATCTAATAATAGATTACTGAAGAACAAATAAGCATACAATTTAATAATTTATATACAAAAAGATGAGTTCTACAAAGAAGTCAGTGATAGTGAGAATTGAAAAAAATAACACAATAAAGAAATAATAAGAAAAAAGTAAACAAATGTTGAAGCCAAACTTGATGGTTGCAGAAGAATCAAGATAAGGCCCTGGCCGGTTGGCTCAGCGGTAGAGCGTCGGCCTAGCATGCGGAGGACCCGGGTTCGATTCCCGGCCAGGGCACACAGGAGAAGCGCCCATTTGCTTCTCCACCCCTCTGCCGCGCCTACCTCTCTGTCTCTCTCTTCCCCTCCCGCAGCCAAGGCTCCATTGGAGCAAAGAAGGCCCGGGAGCTGGGGATGGCTCTGTGGCCTCTGCCTCAGGCGCTAGAGTGGCTCTGGTAGCAGCATGGCGACGCCCAGGATGGGCAGAGCATCGTCCCCTGGTGGGCAGAGCGTCGCCCCTGGTGGGCGTGCCGGGTGGATCCCGGTTGGGCGCATGCGGGAGTCTGTCTGACTGTCTCTCCCTGTTTCCAGCTTCAGAAAAATGCAAAAAAAAAAAAAAAAAAAAAAAAGAATCAAGATAAGGCAATGGAAGTTAGAGTTATTCCTTGTTTATTTAATATGTATACATAATAAGACTCAGAAAAGCATAAGCAGACTTAGAAAGAGAGATGGTCTGTCAGGTTTGCACATGCTAAATTTCAGGTGCCTTTGGAACATTTAAATCAGAGCTTTTTAAAACTTTTACGTAGAGTAACACAGTCTGTTACAATTTACTTGGTATTTCTCCCTGCATGAAGGGGTTTAAGATTGAATCACTTTAGCTCTTTAGCATGGCCAGGGTTCCCAGAGCAACCAAGGTTGGAACTTTTTAGTCAAGATGAGTAGTTAGTTTGGTATCTGAAGAACTCACAGGTTTATGGTCACCACACCCTTAATAGTTTAGCTTTAATTTAAATGGCTGTAGGTTAAAACATTTTCTTTAATCTCAATATGTTTGTTAAGTGATAACAAAATGTATTATTTTTCAATTTTTATTACAGACTCAAGACTTGTCAGGATGTTCGTGTAGACCTTGAATATAAGTTTTTTGTTTGTTTGTTTGTTTGTTTTTTGTATTTTTCTGAAGTTGGAAATGGGGAGGCAGTCAAACAGACTTCTGCATGTGCCTGACCAGGATCCACCCGACATGCCCACCAGGGGGCGATGCTGTGCCCATCTGGGGTGTTGCTCTGTTGCAACCAGAGCCATTCTAGTGCCTGAGGCAGAGGCCATGGAGCCATCCTCAGCGCCCGGGCCAACTTTGCTCCAATGGAGCCTTGACTGCGGGAGGGGAAGAGAGAGTCAGAGGAAGGAGAGAGGGAGTGGTGGAGAAGCAGATGGGTGCTTCTCCTGTGTGCCCTGGCCGGGAATTGAACCCAGGACTCCTGCACGCCAGGCTGATGCTCTACCACTGAGCCAACCGGCCAGGGCTGAATATAAGTTTTGATGAGACTCTGGGGCAAAGTGGGCTACGGCCCTTGAATAAAATAGAAAGTGAACACAGCAAAATCTGTGATAGATAATTGTGTGTGCTCATTATATCAAACCAAGAACGTTTTGATTATATATTGCTGCATAATGAATCATCCCCAAAGAGCAGATTAAAATAACCACTTAACTTTGTTCATAATAAAGTGATGCCAAAAGTTGTTTTACATTAGTTAGTACGTGAAACACAGAATTTATTCTTGTATTATCATTTCTTAATTATTATATTATTTAGTTATATTAAATTGTAAGCCTACTTTTTCTCACCCTTGTTCTGTGTATTAGGAATTTAAGAAACAATTGTTTGGTCATTTATCTCTGAATTACCTGCCATCACCTGTTGTGGCTAGAGCTTCCATGTCCAAAATGGCTTCTTCCTCTCACGTTCTAAAACCTCAGTGTCCCTTGACTAATGTTTCTATTCACATGTTGTCTGATATTATGTGTCCTCTTCATGTGGCTTGGGCTTCTCACAGCCTGGTGCCCTCAGGTTAGTCACATTTATATAAAGAATGCTTCCTCAAAAGCTGGCATTGAAAGAAAAAAAAACTTCTTCATAGTTTAATATATCAATATTAAATATAAAATATACAAATAAATGTCATTTAACATATATATATATATGTGTATATATATATGCCTGACCAGGCAGTGGAACAGTGGATAGAGCATTGGACTGGGACATGGAGGACCCAAGTTCAAAACCAGAAGTTGCTGGCTTGAGCATGCTTTCTTCAGCTTGAGCGCAGTGTCACTGGCTTGAGTGTGGGATCATAGACATGACCCCATGGTCTCTCGCTTGAGCCCAAAGGTCGGTGGTTTGAAGCCCAAGGTTGCTGGTGTAAGCCCAAAGTTTCTGGCTTGAGAAAGGGGTCACTTGCTCTGCTGTAGTGCCCAGTTCAAGACCCATATGAGAAAGCAATCAATCAACAAGCAATCAACAAACAACTAAGATGCCACAATGAAGAATTGATGTTTCTCATCTCTTTCCCTTTCTATCTGCCTGTTCCTATCTGACCTTCACTCTCTGTCAATAAAAAAGTATGTATGTATATAAAGAGTTTGGGAGTCTAACAATTTTGCATAATAAACCAAAAAAATATGAAAAGTGGAAATCCTCTTAAAAAAGCATAATTTGCTATAAAGATCATCATTCTAAAGTAATGTCAGTTTCCAAATGGTATAAAAGTAAAAAGATAGGATGATTTGTAAATTCTTGGGACTAGAGATCCAAAATTCTGATTCAAGATGAAGCCAAACCAGTAAATTTGAAGGACAGCCACAAGGAGTGCTTTTTTTAAACATAGGTTTTCTTTATTCATCTACCTCTTCTAATATTCATACTTCTCCATAGGAATTAGCCATAGGTTCACATACCTCTGTTATCAGAAAAATTAATGGCAATGTCCGTTAACTGAAGGACTGCAGCTGGATCTGTACTGTCTGATCTATCTTCTCAGATCATCATGCTACATCAACTCTTTGACTTCTGTGCCATTCCTGAGCTTTGCTTTTATTGTTGTTGTTTTACTATTTGACTTGGACACACATGGAAAAACTAAAATTTTCCTTCTTTATCAGTCACTGAAGTGAAATTATTATTTATTTCCAGTAAGTTATTTTTCTTAGAAAATTGTTAACAGAAAATTCCTTAATTTCTTTAAAAAAATGACAGTATCTTCCGCATGCTAAAACTATCTCATTGGTATGAGGGGTATTTAGCTATACTGTGAAAACCATTATTTCCCTAAGGTTGTCTAGATGATAACTACTATATTGTTCCCTGGCAACAGTTCCCTGAAAACACTTCAGGTGTTAAGTAAACTGTTAGCTGTTCTACAGCTGATTTCTAGATGTTCTTTTTTTGGAGTGATAGGATGTATGATATCATCTACATGAAATTCTGCTGAAAGATGGCTAATAATAATTCATTGCATTGTCCTTTTTCTCATTACTGTATCTTGTAATCTGTGGTTGTAAACACATGCACACATTCTCATGGTCTCTCTCCAACAGTAAAGGAAATGTTTCAAAAATATGCAGGTGCTTGAAATACTAAGTGCCTCATCAATGATGCAAGTATATAACCAAGAGCAAGCAAGATGAGATGGCTCAATTCTCAAAAGCACCTCTGTTTTACAGTGAAAATAAAATGGAATTATAAGAGGTTTAGTACTAATATATGCAACCAAGTCATTAATTCTATTTATATATTTTTCAGCGATGCTCACATATGATCAAGTGCAAACGCTATAGTGAATTTTCTGCTGCTTTTCTTCAACAAAAACTATATACATAAGTTTTCTGAACTAAAAGTAAAAATGTCACAATACATTTGCAGAAGATAAACATACTTCTTTCAAAGTATGCTGATGACTTATTTCTATAATTGCAAATATATTTTATTACACTCCAACCACTTTTTTTTCTTTTTATCTTTTATTTCATTTTTTTAAATTATTTTTTTTTCAAATTTTAAATAAATTCTGAAGCTGAAAACAAGGAGAGACAGTCAGACAGACTCCCGCATGCGCCCGACCGGGATCCACCCGGTACGCCCACCAGGGGGCGACGCTCTGCCCATCCTGGGCGTCGCCATGTTGGGACCAGAGCCACTCTAGCGCCTGAGGCAGAGGCCACAGAGCCATCCCCAGCGCCCGGGCCATCTTTGCTCCAATGGAGCCTTGGCTGCGGGAGGGGAAGAGAGAGACAGAGAGGAAAGCGCGGCGGAGGGGTGGAGAAGCAAATGGGCGCCTCTCCTGTGTGCCCTGGTTGGGAATCGAACCTGGGTCCTCCGCACGCTAGGCCGATGCTCTACCGCTGAGCCAACCAGCCAGGGCCTTAAATTAATTTTTAATGAGGTGACATTAATAAATCAGGGTACATATGTTCAGAGAAAACATCTCTAGGTTATTTTGACATTTGATTATGCTGCATTCCCATCACCCAAAGTCCAATTTTCTTCCGTCACCTTCTAACTGGTTTTCTTTGTGCCCTTACCCTCCCCCAACCCCTTCCCTCTCCTCCCCCCCACCCTGTAACCCCTACACTCTTGTCCATATCTCTGAGTCTCATTTTTATGTCCCACCTATGGGTGGAATTATATAGTTCTTAGTTTTTTCTGATATACTTATTTCCTCAGTATAATGTTATCAAGGTCCAACCATGTTGTAAATGATCCAATGTCATCATTTCTTATGGCTGAGTAGTATTCTATAGTATATATGTACCAAAGCTTTTTAATCTACTCGTCCACTGACGGACACTTGGGCTGTTTCCAGATCTTTGCTATTGTGAACAATACTACCATAAACATGGGGGTGTGTTTCTTCTTTTCAATCAGTGCTATGGTGTTCTTGGGGTATATTCCTAACAGCGGTATAGCTGGGTCAAAAGGCAGTTTGATTTTTAATTTCTTGAGGAATCTCCATACTTTTTTCCACAGTGGCTGCACCAGTCTGCATTCCCACCAGCAGTGCAGAAGGATTCCTTTTTCTCACAATTATTGAAGTTTTTATCAATAAATATTCTAAACATAGTGATTGTGAGAGTAATAAATCAAACCTCTAGTATTAATTAGATCAACCTAGTTAGAGGGCTAGAATTACAAACCTCTCCACCATCTAAACCAATATTATCAATATTTTTATCTCTATAATTTTTGTATATTAATCAGAATATATATACACATCTACCCCCATAATGCCAAAATGTACATATATATTATTACCTCCTAAATTGACTAATTTTTATAACACAAAAAATTAGTTGTGATAACTTTCTTTTTTGAAATTAATTTAGTGATATTATCTAATCTCTTCTCGAAGACCCACGATAAAGTGAAATTAGAATGGGACTTTATTATTCTTTTTTTTTTTTTTTTTTAGTACACCATAGTCACATTCATTTGGCTTAACTCTGATTCTAGTTGTAGCTACAGATGTCAGTTTCATTTAAGTTGAGCCTTGTACTGACAGGGTCACTCTTGTCTTTTCAGATTTATCACAGGGACTTTCTTGAAACCATGAAAACCTGTTCATCTCAGGAATGCACAGCTTAGAACTATGTGAAACTTAATATCCTTAGGAACAATCCTTTCAATGAATGGATAACTGCAGTAAGTGGGTAAATGCTTCAGTGTCCTGTTTTGAATGAACAAAATGGGAGATATTCACACCAGTCTCTGACAATGTACCAGAGTGGGGCCCCTGGTATCTATAGCAGTAACCTTGAGTTGAAAATTTAAAAAAAAAGAAAGAAAGAGAGAGAGAGAGAGAGAGAGAGAGAGAGAAGAAGAAGAAGGAAGGAAGGAAGGAAGAAAAGAAGGAGGGGGGAAGGAGGGAGGACAAACCACCTTTAAACTAGCTACTCAATATAATGAAATGTTTTTGACTTTGGGTTTAGTGATTGCTTATGTGTGTTATTTATTGTCATTTTTAACTAATCTAAACAAAACAAAAATGTTAGCTTTGACTTTTATTAAAAAGGTATTCTCTCTTTTTCTTCATTTATAGCTCAGCTGTCCAAGTTTGCAATGAAACCAGTGAAAAATATTGCTCACTGACATATTATGCACCTGACAAAATTCAATGGAGACTGATGATACTTAATTTTAATGAGTGGTTTTTTACTTTCCATCAAACACCGACAGATCATGAATTAAGCGCTATGAGGCAGCACAAAAAGAACAACAAACTCTTCATTTGACTAGTAAAATTTGAACTAAATTTAAAAAAAATTTGTTAGAAAAACATATGCTTCCAAGACATTATAAAATTGCATGTTTTTGAAATGATATCTGGTTTAGATTATGAAATTAATATCAAAATATGTCTATTTTATTAAACACAGCACAGTCTTTAATAATATTTATAAAAATTAATGCATTATCCAGAATATTCATGACATAGTGTTACAGAAATTAAGAAAACATGTTCAATAACTTCAAGTAGCTTTGGGATTACTGGAGTGCAATTTTCCCAACATTCTTTAATTGCAACTCTTAAGTAAGTTATGATGATGTGAGATCATGCATTTGTGTCCTTCAGGAAATAATTTTTGCTTCATTACCTTTTTCAATCAGGAAGGTAGAATAGTGTGAGGATATAGATGAAATAATATTTTGTAAATAAGCTTTTATGAGGAAAATTGAATGTGGTAACTATGTTTTACATAAGAGTAAGCTTCTGAAAGTTCAGTTCTCTTGCAATCCATGATGAAAATACACAATAAGTCAAATAAAACATCTACTTTCCACCCATCTACTTTCTATGGGTCCTAGAAGAATTTTTCCTCTTGCAAAAACAGACAGGTTAATGCCCTTAGCACCTTCCAGTAGAAGAGAAGATATGGGCAAGTCTGGAAATGGAAATTTGTTTCAGAATAAAACACTCTTTTCATCTTTTTACCAGTGTTCTCAGATGACCAAAGGGTACGTGAAGATATTAAATATCCTTCTACCCAACACTATCTAAATCTCTTCTGTCAGCCAAAGCTGCAACTTTTTCTAAGAGAAGGAAAAACATTACTCTCCAACTTAAGAATCAAGAAGCTTTCATTGCAAAAGCCATATTGTAGAAAATTTTGAATAAATTGTTACTGTCCTAAGGTATGAATGAAGTCTCCAAAGTATAGTAAGGGTGACATTGGGTAGTTATCTTAAAATACATGAAGTAAATAAATCAACAGAATTTAGACATTAATTAGCTGTGGAAATCAAAGGTATTTGTATAATCAAATACAATAAATGTTTACATCATGACTAATAACTTGGGCAATGTTATTTAGAAACAAAATTTAAAAAGAGGAGATATGTAAACATTATTTGTTTTAAATGCTTGTATAGAAGTACCACATGTTTAGTAAATAGTTGTTAATATTTTCCCAGTATCTATTGAACATCTACTGTATACCAAGCACCAGTTTTGGTTTGGGGAATAAATGCAAAACTGAGTCATAGGTTCTCTTATCTTTATATTTCTTGCACTCTACAGAGGGAGACCAAGAGTAATCAAATCATCACCCTAAGAAGATTGTGTGAAACATTGAGAAGGAAGGGTGTACATCATGCTGACAGTGCATAGCTAGAGGAACCTGAGCTAGTGTGCAGAGGGAAGAGCACAGCATGGCTTTTCAGAGGAAGTTACATTTGAACTAGGACTTGGAGAAAGACAATACCCTCCAGGATTAAAATCTAAAACATTGGTTGTTTATATAAAATATTTTTGCATGTTGCCTCACCTCATCCCCATCCCCCATATACAGAGAATGTTGAATATGTTATATTGGCTTTCTTATTGCCAATTATTATGGGTTGAAATGTGTCACCCAAGAAAGACATGCTGAAATTCTCAGACTGTGCCATTTATTAGGTATGACTTTTTACAGAGGCAATCAATTTAAAGTGAAGTTATTTAGGTTTGTCCCAACAATGACTGATAAAAGGAAAAATTTGTACAGAGATACACATACACAACCTGAAATAAAATATGAAGACCCATAGAGAGTATACCATCTGATGACAGAGGACTAGAATAATAAAATAAGACCAAGGATTGACAAAGATTTTAAGCAAACCACCAGAAGCCAGAGAGAGAGAGAAGTATGGATTCCCCTATAGGTTTTAAAGATTATAACCTTACCAACACTGATTTTGAACTTAGTTTCAGAGAACACAATGCACAAACACAGCAAGTGTCTGGTCACTGTTGCTCACTTTAAGTTGAGTCTTTAACCCAAACTCCAGTCTCACTCAAGAAGAGGTAAGGGTCTACTTGAGCACAAAGTATTTCAATGCCCAGTCTTTATTTAGTCTCCTGCTCTGTTTCTGAAATGTAATGTGTTATCAAGGACAAGAAAATGGCTGTTATGAGTCTAATATTTTCAGATGGAACCAGCTCAGAGCTTATTTTCTTTGTGCACTTCTTTATCTCATTAAATGGACTGAAGCCCATTATATATGCTTCATGCACCTAAAGCTAATAGAGTTGCTTTGTGAATTTTGAAGTGTAAAACATATTGTGATAATTGTCATGTTTAACCAGGTCATCACTGATCTCTGAACACAAATGATCAGTACAGTTTCAGACATAACATATTAATTATTACTCTGAAAATCTTTCTGCTTTTGAGACAATTACACATGTAACTATTAAAGTTATGTCTTGTTTATCTGCTTGAAATCAAAAAGTCAGACATGCAAGTTCAAATTATGTTTTAAGAAACAGTGAAAATGAGAAACTTTGAAGCTTTACAAAAATTTTTTCATAGAAAATAAATGTGTCAAATATGAATACACGAGGGATACGTGATGTATTTTGTGAATAGTTCAGAGGGATTGAATAGCAAACTCAAAATTCCTTTTGAAAGTGCAGTTTTTCTTTTATGTGAGGTTGATAAAATAGAGCTTTAAAAAACCATATTATAGCCCACAGAATGATCAGTGGCATTTCTAACATGCTTAGAGAATCAAGTATTCTCTATAGTGTTACTGCTTTATTGTCACTACATAGCTTGTGACAATAATATGGCTCAAAATAATTAAATTCTCCACTTTCATTTAGCATATAGGGTCTTAAAAAACTTAAAAATAAATGATTATGTGAGGACAAAGGTATATGGGAAGTCTCTGTACCTTTATCTTAATTTTCCCTGCCCCTAAAGCAACTCTTAAAAATAGTCTATTTAAGGCCCTGGCTGGTTGGCTCAGTGGTAGAGCATTGGCCTGGCATGCAGGAGTCCCGGGTTCAATTTCCGGCCAGGGCACACAGGAGCAGTGCCCATCTGCTTTTCCACCCCTCCCCCTCTCCTTCCTCTCTGTCTCCCTCTTCCCCTCCCGCAGCTGAGGCTCCATTGGAGCAAAGTTGGCCCGGGCGCTGGGGATTGGCTCTGTGACCTTTGCCTCAGGCGCTAGAGTGGCTCTGGTCACAACAGAGAGACACCCGGGATGGGCAGAGCATCGCCCCCCTGGTGGGCGTGCCGGGTGGATCCCGGTCGGGCACATGTGGGAGTCTGTCTGAGTGCCTCTCAGTTTCTGGCTTTGGAAAAATACAAAAAAAAAAATAGTCTACTTAAAAAAATAAAGTATATATTTCTATAATTACTATAGTTCTTAAGACAGAGAATCATAATTAATATGCTTTGTACATTTTTCTTCTCCAAGTATATGCAAAATATTATATAATAAAATGAATAAAATTCTGTTTCTTCTAAATTTTTGAGTGGCAATTGATTAAAATTCAGGAAGCTGTTTTATTTATTTATAAAGTAAAAAAGCCCTTCAAATTAAATATTTAATTTTAATGATGATGAAAATAAATTTTGCAAATTTTTGAGTTAAATATTTTTAAAGTATATTTATTTTTCAAATGGCTTAAATTATTCAATCACAAGATGTAAAGTAGCTGAATAGATAAGAAAGCATGACCCATATGTATGCTGTTTACAAGAAACACACCTCAGAATGAAAGATACAAACAGATTAAAACTAAAGATATTGAAAAAATGAGAACAAAATAACTCAAGATCAATGGAACACAGCAGCAAAAGCAGTCCTGAAAGGGAAATTTATAAGTTTACATGCCTACCTCACGAAGCAAGAAAAGTCTCACATAAACAATCTGACTTTACACTTAAAAAAACTTGAAAAAAATCAAAATAAATAATAGGAAGGAATTAATAAGAATCAGAGCAGAAATGAATGAAATAGTTCTGTATTTTACATATTTGAAATCTACTTGATATGACTATTGAAATAATTTAACTAAAAGTTGATCGATACCAAAGTGCATGTCATTCCTATTCATATATTATTGCTGTAAGTATACAATAGTTTTAATAAATAATATATATTAATATACAACTCTAATATTAATAGAATATTAATATTATAGTATACAATTATTTGTGAATGCAGAAAAGTTAACTGGCTACTAGATGAACTTTTATATCTGTTTGCAATTTATAAATTTTATTATTGTCTAATTAGGTTTATATTAGATTTATAATTTGTCAATCTATATGTAGTATGTCTCTATATGGTATATATGTTTAAATATTAATTATCTTAATAGAAAACAGGATTCATTATGGGAACATTTAATGAAAAAGAAAACCTAAGTTCAAAGTTACAAACAAGAATAAAAAGTTCACGTGACTTCTTTATTTCTGAAATAGTATCAAAGCATATTAATTAGACAGAAAGTCCGCAGAAAATATTCTGCATCTCATTTGGTAAAATTAAGCTTGTCTCATCTCTTCCACCCCAGTATCTTCTTATCAATCCCTCCTGCACTAATGAAATGAGCCTGTAAATTTGGGATCAGTTTCTCTTATATTGCCCCCTAGAGGACATGTAGGACCTTACAGCCAGAATTTCTTTCCAAAAATAAAGCTCATCCACCTTAATTCATGTTTATATTATTTGAAATTGAGAAATACAGAGGTGGTCAAAAGTAAGTCTACAGTTGTGAGTATGCAAGACACAGTTCATTTTTGTATTATTATGCACTAATTGTTTTTCACACAAACAACCGGAAACCTACTTTTGCTTACCCCTGTATTTTATATTGCTGACATAAGAGAAAAATCTTGAACATATACATTTTCTTACTAAAAAATGATAATTAAAAATTTAATTTAACTTATTTACTTGTTTTTCAAGGGGGATTTAAATTTATCTGTGCTTTCAGATATTTTTTTCCAAAAAGCATTGATCCACTAAAGTGGTTGTTTTTGAATTTAACTTTGTTAGTGGGAGTTAAGGGTGCAGAACTCTCTACAACTTTCACATAAAAGCAGTTTTTCCCCACCATATATATATCCTGATGAAGGATAAAATCTTCAACTATCTGAACAGAAATAAAGAACACAATTGCAGAAAGAAAGCCAATCAGTTTAAAATCTCATGAGTTCATAATGGTTCTCCAAAATGGAAACTCATTCCGTTTCATGCATTACTATTTCACATCACATTCAAAATCTTACATAGTAGAATTAGGAAGCCAATTAAATACAACAAAACTGTACTAGGAAATGTTGAAATATTTAATTATAACAATATTTCTAGAAAGCATGTGTATGTCAACTAAAGGTTCAGAATTTTGAGCCATAAACTTCTCAAACCCTTGTGATTGCTCTAGGATAATATGTTTAGTAATAACTTTCAAGAATGACTCCCCATGAAGAATGCACTGTGTAATTAGAAAACACAGTATAAACTAAAAACTATAATAAACAATTTTTATTTTCAAGCAGGAGAAGTTACACCACAGGGCGTGAAAAACATTAAGAGCTAAAAGAAGTATAATTGTGTGGTGAGACAGAAGGGATGGAAGTTTATGGCACAAAGGTGCTAAGAAGAGAAAGTTTTGTAAACTAAAGGTGTTAAATATTTCAATATAAGAAACTATTTAAGTAAATTATCTAGAAATGTTAAAGCAATGGTAAGAAAAGCAGACTTAATATCACATGAATGTGCCAGTTGCTGGTAACTACAAAGTCTATCAGAGTTGGGGTAGTTGATATGGTAATATAAAAAGACATATATAAATGAAAGTCATTGTTTTTAGAAACTTCCTAATTTTTTCTTTATTTACCTCAAAATTCTCTAGTTTTCATCTCATTCTGATCTTCAATTCCTTGACTTCAATCACAATCTTGCTACTTCCTTTTAACATTGCACCTTCCTGTCCAAATCTCTCCACATATTTTTTTCTGCTACTACCTAAAAGTATTTAAGAACTACTGCAGGAAACCATTTTAATGTGACAATGAACACTGATAAAAAGCCACCGTGTGTATGTGTTTTATTTATTTTAATTCAGTGAAAGGAGAGGAGGCATATAGATTCCTGCATGCACCTAGACTGGAATGCACGCTGCAGTCCCACTAGGGGTGATGCTTTGCCTACTGAGACATTGCTCTGTTGCTCAGAACCAAGCTCTTCTTAGCACCTGAGACAGAGGCCATGGAGCCATCCTCAGTGCCTGGGGCCAACTCATTCCAATTGAATCATAAAAAATCACTGTTGATTAATGGTCTTTAATGACTCTTGGATTTGTATTACTAAAAAGAATAAATTCTCCCATCTCTTTCATCTCTTTTTCATACAGCTATTTTAAATTCTATTTTTTTAAAAATTTCTTTCTCTCTCCCCAATGTTATCCAACACTTCTACTGTGACTTATAACGAAGCTAAAAGCTATCAAATGAATCCTGGAGACTAATTTTTATTTGTATGTAAAAATTATTACTTGACCTTCATAATATCGCATTTTCTTGCTTTAATTGTTCAAATCAGCATCTATTGTTTTTCTAAATAAATCTGTATGCTAATGACATCATAATTCATATCTTCAAATTGACCTTCCAGTTGAGCTTTCAGTTCATATAGCCAGGTAACTAGTTATATCTCTATTTACATATTTGGCTTCACTTCAATTTCTTAAACTTCCTAGTTTATAGTAACATTCTTGGATTTAGCTTCAATCTAGTTTCCAATGTTAGCTAGATACATGGTTTAAAAAAAATTGCAATCCTTTTACTCTGCTGATGAAAACTGTTTAGTGATTATAGTTACCTTCAGTTAAAAATCCCAGTTCCTTAACTTGTCCAGTCTCATTTCACTATTCCGATGAACTTTTTCCCTAATCCCTTTATTATACCTTTCACTTGTTACATAGGTCAATCACATTCACTTTCTTAGCCTTTTGAAACACTGTTTCTTCCATCCTCCTTTCAATGTTGGCCAAATTGTTTTAATTTTTTAGTGATCTATTTAGATATCATATTCTTCTCTTTCTAACTTTGCCTGACTACAAGGATAATGACCTGCTCATTAAAAACTCACATAGCAACCTGTATTTTTGTATCATATTCTTTAAATTTTTTTGTTCTTTTTATATTCCCATGTATGAAAAAAATATTCACGTTCATCTTCTAGTAGCTATGCTTTCATATCACAGTTGAATACCTTAAAAACAGTATTAAGAGCAGGGTGAAGAAATTAGGCACTATTCCTGCCATCTAATTTCTCTTCCTGCTGTTTCTGAAACATACTTTCTCAATCATTATGACTTCTACACCTGCTGCTCATATAGCAAGCACTTTTATACATCAAGTCAATTTTAAACTGTTAAAGATTTTCTCTCCAGTGAATAATAAGTTGGGTCATTTTCAAGAAATAACAGTGATAAATATAAGCGGAACGCACACCCCTCAGTGAATCATTTAAGTGGTGCGCTGCTGTGTTTCTACCTCATTCAACATGAAGGTCACAAGGGACCTGTTGTCAGCTTACACTTAGTGATGGAAAAGTGGCTTTCTTCTTTTTCTTAAAAAGCAGTTTGTGACAAATAAATAGAGCAAATAATTTTCTATTAAAATGTATTTGATGACTACACAGTTATTGTCAGTGCATATAAATACACCTACCATTTTTATTTTTTAAAAATCATACAGTACCTCTATGTCATCATTGCAGCTCACTCCCCCCAATATCCCCTTTAATATTCAATGGCAAAGTCTTTCATATTTATTTAACATTCATTTTGAATACAGCCTATATCAGGGTGTATACTTTTTCTTAAACTGGTAGAATATATCTCTCCAAAATGATGTTTCATGTTCGTAGTGATAACAATCAAGTATGAAATCTCTGTATTTAGCTACATGGTAATGTAGAAAATCCTCATTTATCATTTATATTTGCTATTTCCTCCTGTTTCAAATTGATTTTTATAACTTCACATGTATTATAGATTATATTTCAACCATTTTAACACATGAAAACTGTGATTAGACATACGTTTTAAATATATACTGATTATGGTTAATTATAATATAAATGACATTATAATTTGGATCAGTTGAAATCACAAATACAATTTAAAAGGGCAAATATTTTTCCAGATACTTAAATCATGTCTTATTTCATTGAAAGGTGATAAAAAAACAGTGGAATTGGATAAATATTTTGAATCTGAATCTCTAATTATATAATGTATGTGCTCCAACATCATTATGGTTGCTAAAAGCTCAAAACTGTGACAAATGTAAGGCTATATGGAATAAAATATGATCCTTCTCAGAGATAACAAGGTAATAATTACTATCATTGACAATAAAATGAAGCTTCTATGCTAGGTCAAGGAAATCTTTGGGAAATTATGAACTGGTTACAAAAGTTGAGAAAAGAATGACTGTAGAGCCAATAGTAAATTTCAGAATAAAAAACAAGTCAGTGTAAGATGACGTTCAAGAAAGATAACATAATTTGTTTTCTGAAAAATATATTCAAACTGTGATGCTGTTTAATAAAATAAAATGATATCACATTGAAGGATAAGGGATGACAATTTTTAAAAAAATATTTTATGGCCCTGGCCGGTTGGCTCAGCGGTAGAGCGTCGGCCTAGCGTGCAGAGGACCCGGGTTCGATTCCCGGCCAGGGCACACAGGAGAGGCGCCCATTTGCTTCTCCACCCCTCCGCCACGCTTTCCTCTCTGTCTCTCTCTTCCCCTCCCGCAGCCAAGGCTCCATTGGAGCAAAGATGGCCCGGGCGCTGGGGATGGCTCTGTGGCCTCTGCCCCAGGCGCTAGAGTGGCTCTGGTCGCAGCATGGCGACGCCCAGGATGGGCAGATTATCGCCCCCTGGTGGGCAGAGCGTCGCCCCTGATGGGCGTGCCGGGTGGATCCCGGTCGGGCGCATGCGGGAGTCTGTCTGTCTCTCCCCGTTTCCAGCTTCAGAAAAAATGAAAAAAAAAAAAAATTTTATGAGGAAATATGTATATAATATCAATGAAAGAACATTTTAATGCTAATATTCCCATACATTTCTTTTATATTATCAAACACAAAGAAAATCATACAGAATAGATGCATATTATTAGCTGACAGTAAACCAAAATGTTTTTATTATTACTTTTTCATGTAGGTCTTTCGTAGAGTAATTTTTTTCTGATAGCCTTAGGTTATAATGCTGCTACATATCAAGCAGGAAAGCTATTGTTGTTCTGATAAAGCAAATTCTTCTCTTAGTTAAGTTTATAAGGGATTAATTTTTAGTAATAATGTTTAATAATTTCCTAAAATACAAACCTAATTTTGTGTGTGTGTGTGTGTGTGTGTGTGTGTGTGTGGTAGAATAGATATATCCTAATTTCTGTGATTGTATATAATTTCTATTTTTCCATAAATTCTTAGTACTTCTTTATTTTAAAAGGTAAAACAATCATATTATTTTACTTCATATTTATATATTGCAAGTTCTTGTTTTCTATTTTTTACATGTCTGTGTTTATTGGGAGCATAGTTTTTCAAAAATAAAATGGCATTAAGGAAAAAAATCTCATTGGAATTATACTAATTTTGCAAAATATATTTACATTTGATTATGATAAAACAATTTATTTTAAAAATAACTTTTATTATTTTTTAATATTTTAATTTTAGAGAAAACAAGAAAATGTATATTACTCAAGAACAAAATCTATTAATTTTTTTATAATTTTAGACTACTGTAGAAATTCTGTGTTATCGATACATAACAATTCACTCCAAATTGAGTGGCTTAAAACAAATATTTATTATCTCACAGTTTCTGTAAGGTCAGGGGTTCAGAACAGCTCTTCTGGGAGTTTGAGTTTCAGAATCTTCAACCATGCTATTATTAAGGTGTTGACTGGTTGAAGTTGTCTTGATGTTCACCTAGGGAAGATTTATTTTCAAGATCACTCATCTGAGTGTTTGCCAACATCAATAGATAGACTTCGAAGCTCATTCTCATGCTCCTCTCTACACAGCAGCACTCACAGTATGGGATCTGGCTTCTCCCAGAGTGAGAGATCTATCTAAGAGAGAACAAGAAAAATGTAAAAATGGAGCTATATTCTTTATAATCTAGTATCAGATATGACTACCCATTATTATTGCCATATTCTGTTTGGTAGAAGTGAATCAATAATTCTAGCCCCAAATCAAAAGTAGAAAATTACACAAGAGTGCAAATACCAGTAGACAATGATCTGTGGGTGCCATCTTTGAGGCTGCGTATCTACTACCTGTGTATGTCTCTCAGTGTGTTTACATACACATATGACTGTATTTTAAAATGAATCAAAAATGTACAATTATTAAACAACATTTTCCACTTAAAATGTTCTAAATATAATAAATATAAGCAAAAATAATTATTAAACAACATCCAAAACAAGCGTGTAATTGCTTATTTCTGATGTTTTGTAGACATAATAATGGTCCCATGAAAAATGTTCATATTCTAATTCCCAGAACCTGTAAATGTATTTTCTTATATGGCAATAGATACTTTGAAGATGTACTATTTTTTATTAATTTTAATTTACTATGTTTACATAGATTCTAGTGTCACCCCGAATGCATCCCCCCTACCCTATATCCCCCTTGCCTCCCTTCCCTTCAGGTTTATCCCATTCTATCATCCCCTTTTCCACTGTCATCTTTTCCTCTGTACCTTTGATCCCTCCTCTGTCTCAATTCCATTCCTCAGTTCACTTTGTTCATTGGATTCCTCAAATGAGTGAGGTCATATGATATCTTTTTTTCTGCCTGGCATAATAGTTTCCAGGTCCATCTATGTTGTCACAAAAGGTAAGATTTATTTCTTTTTCATGGCCCCATAGTATTCCATTGTATATATGTACCATAGCTTTTTAATCCACTTGTCCACTGATGGACACTTGGGCTGTTTCCAGATCTTCACTATTGTAAACAATGCTGCCATAAACATGGAGGTGCATTGCTCCTTTTGAAACAGTGCTATGGTGTTCTTGGGATATATTCCTAAAAGTGGGAGGACTGAGTCAAAAGACAGTTCTATTTTTAATTTTTTTGAGGCATCTCCATACTGTTTTCTACAGTGGCTGCACCAGTCTGCATTGCCACCAGCAGTGCAGGAGAATTCCCCTTCCTCCACATCCTCGCCAGCACTTATTATGTGTTGTTTTGTTAATGTGTACCATTCTGACTGGTGTGAGGTAGTATCTCATTGTGTCCTATGAGTAAATATAACCAAGGAGATTAAACACTTGTATTCAGAAAATTATAAAACATTGATAAAATAAATCAATGAAGATACAAACAAGTGGAAGCATATACCATGTTCATGGATAAGAAGAGTAAACATCATTAAAATGTCTATATTACCCAAAGAAATCTATAAATTCAATGCAATACCAATGACATACTTCAAAGAAATAGAACACATATTCCGAAAATTTATATGGAACCAAAAAAAAGAACACAAATAGCCTCAGCAATCTTGAAAAAGAACAATAAAGTAGAAGGTATAATATTTCCTAATATCAAATTATTCAACAAGGCCATTGTACTCAAAACAGCTTGGTACAGGCATAAGAAAAGGCATATAGATCAATGGAACAGAACAGAGAACCCAGAAATAAACCCACACCTTTATAGACAATTTATATTTGACAAAGGAGATAAGAGCTTACAATGGAGTAAAGATAGTCTCTTCAACAAATTGTGTTGGGAAAATTGGACAACTATCTGCAAAAAACTGAAACTAGACCACCAACTTACACCATTCACAAAAATAAACTCAAAATGGATAAAAGACTTAAATGTAAGTTATAAAGCCATAAGCCTCTTAGAAGAAAACATAGGCAGTAAGCTCTCACAGCAATATATTTGCTGATTTATCTTCATGGACAAGTGAAATAAAAGACAGAATAAACAAATGGAACTACATGAAACTAAAAAGCTTTTGCACAGTAAAGACAATATGAACAGAATAAAAAGACAAACTACACAATAGAACATATTTGACAATACCACAGATAAGGGGTTAATAACCAAAATTTTTAAAGAACTTGTGAAACTCAACACCAGGAAGATAAACAATCCAATGAAAAAATAAGCAAAAGAAATGAATAGACAGTTCTCCAAAGAGGATATACAGATGGACAATAGACTGATAAAAAAATGTTCAACATCACTAATCATTAGAGAAATGCAAATTAAAACCACAAGATACCACCTCACACCAGTCAGAAGATGTACTTTTTATAAATTTTAAGATATTAAGAGTATTCTGTATTTATCAGATGAGCCCAATGTGTCACAAGAATCTTTAAAATAAAAGTTGAGGGAGTCAGAGCAGGGAAGATGCTGTGCTGTAGTCTTTGAAGTTGGAGGCAGCAATTATACCAAGGAATGCAGTTGTCTTTTAGAACCTGGTGAAAGCAAGGAATAAGATTCTCTTCTTTAAACTTACTAAATGAACTAGACCTCCCGACACCTTTAAACTAATTTCAGACTTCTGATCTTTTGAACTGTAAAATACACATCTGTGTTGTTTTAAGGCCACTAAGTTGGTGGAAGTATACAGCAGCAACATGAAGCTAATAATGATAATGTAACATTATGGCTAATTAACAAATATCTATTATTATTTTTAAAATGTTTATAATAGCATTGGGTTAACAATACATTAAGCCATCCTTTTTTTTTTCTTTGTATATTTCGGAAGTTAGAAGCGGGGAGGCATTCAGACAGACTTCGGCATGCACCCAACCGGGATCCACCCGGCATGCCCACCAGCAGACAATGCTCTGCCCATCTGGGGCATTGCTACTTTGTGGCCAGAGCCATTCTATAGCCTGAGGCGGAGGCCATAGAGCTGTCCTCAGTGCCCGGGCCAACTTTGCTCTAGTGAAGCCTTGGCTGCGGGAGGGAAAGAGAGAGATAGAAAGAAGGAGATGGGAAAGGGTGGAGAAGCAGATGGTCACTTCTCCTGTATGCCCTGACAGGGAATCGAACCCAGGACTTCCACATGCCAGGCCAATGCCTTACCGCTGAGCCAACTGGCCAGGGCCAAGCCATATATTTTTGAAATATGTATTTTCTATATATATTTCTTCTGAATATATTCAGTTAACTTTATTAATAGAAATCATATTCTTAATTTTATTTTCATTCTTTAACTGTATATTTAGAAAACTAACCTTTAGACTCTCAGTAAATCAGTTATGTTTGCCATTTTTACATTCTCTCTCTTAAAAGGATTTAAATATATTAATATATATGACAAATGTGTGTATTTATGTTATATATATAGAAATATAGAATTTGTTTATTATAATAAATGACATTAATTTATTTTTATCTTTTTTGAACACATTTAAAAATGTGAGCTCTTTGGAATCTGGTTTGTGTGTAATGTGAGGATACATAAAGCATTGCTGACTTCTTCTATTTTGACTCTGATTGTCCTTGAAATCATTCCTATGACACTTGCCTTCTGCATCATTCATTTCTGTATTTGATTTTAAGCAAATTTATGTACAGAGTTCAGTTAGATCTTTTATTTGATACAAAGTATTTCCTGAATGACGGTCAGTTGCCATAAAACATCTCTCTCTCTCTCTCATTCTATTTAAACACTACAGATGTATATACTATCGATCTCCAGCTGAAGGGAGAGTGCTTTGTTTCCCATTATTCATTCCCCAAAGGCTTTCATTTAATCAATGTACTCAATATATCCAAAGTTAGAGTGTGTTTAGGATGCCACTAATTTTTATGTGAATAAATATTTGAGTATCCCTGTTCATTAGGCCAAGCTCTAAAGACAGATGTACAATCAGTCACAACCTACTCTTATGGCCCTTATATTTTTGTATGGAAATAAATAATTAGAATAATGTTAAATTGTGAGATATTATTAATTTTTAAGATATGTGCTAACATGTTTTAAAGAGTTGTGAGGTGAAGCGTGACTATTTTAAGTTGGTTTGCAAGAAAAACGTCTTTGAAGGAAACTCTTCATGTTAAGATTATTTTTTTTGTTTAATCTAAGGTTTGCTGTCATAAAGACAATCCAAAACCTAAGTGATCTAGAACAATTGTTAATTACTCTTCTCAATTACATGCAATATAGAGTTTTAATGCTAATCCAACTAGAATCTCAACAAATTTTAAAAAATGGACATTGTCAAGGTGATTCTTGTAATTATATAGAGATGCAGAGTGCTTAAATTGTCAAAACAAAAGTGGAAAAAACAACGGAATGAACTCACAATAACTGATTTTCCAGGTTCTTTTTTTTTAATATATTTTTTTATTTTTTATTTATTTTATTTTATTTATTCATTTTTAGAGAGGAGAGAGACAGAGGAGAGAGAGACAGAGAGAGAGAAAGGGGAGGAGCTGGAAGCATCAACTCCCATATGTGCCTTGACCAGGCAAGCCCAGGGTTTCGAACCAGCGACCTCAGCATTTCCAGGTCGACGCTTTATCCACTGTGCCACCACAGGTCAGGCTTTTTCCAGGTTCTTATAAAGCTTCAAATATCAATACAGGGCATTATTGCCATAAATACAGCTAAAAGATCAATGAACCAGAAGATGGAATACACAAAAATAAACACACAAATTTGAATAGAGAATGACATTAACTGATTTTCAACAATAGATGCCAAGGCTATTTTATGGAAGAAAAAAATATGGTGTTCATCAGTAGAGAACAAAGGAAAATAGGACACTATTCATATGCAGAATAAGCACGACTTCTAGTAATGCACAGCATAGCGGTGACACAGTGTACCAGTACAGTGCAATGAGGGCTCAAAAAAAATGTACAGCACCAGCACTACGGAATATAGAAAAAGACCTGGGTTCCTCAAGGATGGAGAGAGGAAAATAAATGTTTCATAGCATGAACATTCCTCAAGTCTCCAAATCTTTTAGACCTAACAACATGT